>NC_079338.1:0-77712 GCF_029582105.1 Oenanthe melanoleuca | reverse complement strand
GAGGCTGGAGAACCACAAACTCTTGAGCAGCAGCAGGCTGGGTTTCTGTGGGAGGTTTAACTTTGCAGCAGTCTCTGTGGTTCTTGTTTTGCCTGCCCAGTCTGCTGGGCACACAGAGCTGCTGGGCAAGGACTCCTTTTCAAGCATGCTAGAAGACCAGGGCAGTAAGGACAGCCGGCAGGGCCAGTGGCAGCGGAGGCGCCGGCTGGATGGGGCCCTTAACCGTGTCCCTGTGGGCTTCTATCAGAAGGTCTGGAAGGTCCTGCAGAAGGTGAGCTAGACATCAGCTGGTGCCTCTCTATGCATGTGAGTCTCTGGTCCCAGGCACCAGTCTTGCCAGGGGGACTTAGATACTCAGGGTTGGTTCCTGACCTTGTGTAGACATGTGCTTCATAGACAAGGCCTGCAGCTGACCTTGAAAAGCTGGGGAAGACATGCACTTGTCTTGTAGTCTTGTAGAATCTACCTCAGACTGCACCTTGCAGAGGGGAGCTGGGGTCTGCTCAGGTGCTTCGTGCATCAGGCAGGCAGGGGCAAGGCTGGAGCCCCAGCTGAAGGTGCTCTGGGCACGGTGAGCCAGGGAGCAGAGCCCCATGGAGGGGTGTTCAGGCTGATGCTGAAATGATGGGAAAGGAGTGATGCTATATGGAGTCAGGAGGTGGAGCTGGGGTGTATGGGCAGCATGCACCAGTGCTCAAGTGGGAGCAAGTTTGTGGGCTGGACCAATGTATCTTGGCATGGTGCTTCTCTAAGCCATAACCATGATCTCTCCTCCTTGTTCTGCAGTGCCATGGCCTCTCTGTGGAGGGCTTTGTTCTTCCCTCCTCGACAACCAGAGAGGTAGGAGGTTCATGGGAATGGGGAATGGAGCACATGGGTTGTTGTGTGCTGGTTACCCTGGGTGATTGCCCAGCATAGCTCAGGAATTGAGCAGGTGATACAGTGCTCTAGGTACACTTCTTTCTGCTCCCTCACAGATGACCCCAGGGGAAATGAAGTTTGCTGTGCATGTGGAGTCTGTCCTCAACCGTGTGCCCCAGCCAGAGTACAGGCAGCTCCTGGTGGAAGCTATCTTAGTGCTCACCATGCTTGTGGACATGGAGGTGCACACCATTGGTGGCATCATAGCTGTGGAAAAGATCTTGCACATAGCCAATGACCTCTTCTATGAGGAGCAGGTAGGGGCCAGGCCTCACCCAGGGCTGCTGGCTACATTTCCCAGAGCTGTGCAGGGCTCACCCACTTGTAGAGCCCTGCCTGTTGTCCGCATTGTGCTCATGGAGCACAGCAAAGCTGTAGTGTCTTCCTCCCACCGCTCATCATTGATGAGTGCACTCATTGTCACACTGAGTGCAACAGAGGATGCTGGGGATGGAAGCTGATAAGGGGATTGCCTTCATTCCTAATGATGCCTTTCTGTTTCCCTGTCCAAAATCCAGAAAGCCCTGGGCGCTGATGAGCACATGCTGGAGAGGGATCCTTCAACAGGCATCTGCAGCCTGCTGTATGACAGTGCACCGAGTGGCCGCTTTGGCACCATGACCTACCTGTCCAAGTCGGTGGCCTTGTACGTGTATGACTTTCTGCCCATAGATGGCTGCTCCATGCAGTAGCTCTTGCAGTTCCTCACTGGGTTGTACATGCTCTGGGATGGTTGTTTCATACAGCTTGTAAAGAAGAACACTAGGTTAGTTTGCAAGGCAGCCTGCGTGGCCATCTCTCCTCCCAGCCCTTGCCCCTTGGTGGGTGAGCAGCCCTCTGAGGAACTCCACAGGAGGCATGTGTCCTAAACTGAAGTGTGCCTGTGTGGCCTGTGGAGCAAGGGAAAGGCTGAGCTTTGATGCGTGCTTGTGTTAGAAGGTTCTTCTGCGTGACTCCTCCAGAACCATTACCCCTGGAAAGACCTCTGAGGGAGTTGGAAAGAGTCCCCATACCAGATCTGTGTGCTCAGCATTACAATGCTCTCTGACCAGCTCACACTCTCCCTGCCTCCAGCAGGTTTGCAGTTTTTAACGTCTTCTGTGCTGCTTTTTATTCTAAATCTGGCACGATTAATGCTAGTGTAGGCTGGGGTTCTTGTTCTTCCTGCTGCTGAAGAAAAAGTTTTGAGAGAAAAATAGGGGATGGTGCCTGAGCCTTTCTCCCAGCACATCCAAAATCAATATGCTCCAGCGCAGCCACAGCTGTGCTGCTTGGAAGCAGGCAGCCCATTATCCCCCACCGGGTGTCCTGTGTGCAGAGCTGGGGAGGCTCTGGTAGCCAGGATCTCTTTTACCTCCAAGCTGCTAGTACAGGGCTTCTGGCTGGCTGGGACATGCCACTCTATCCCTGACAGCAGTGCTAGTGGCCAAGTCACTGGTTCCTGAGTTCTCATGCCCTGTGAAACAGCTCTGAGATGGTTTCTTGGTGTTACCTGTCTCCTGAGCTGGCAGGGTGACAGTGCCCATGCCATGTGCCAACACTGCGCTCTGCCCATGCAGCCTGTGGTGCTGATGTGTGTGAGTGTAGGGGTGGCCACCAGGCAAAAAATTGGCTGCTCCACTGTGGATAAGGCTGGCTTCAGAGCCAGATGTTCTCCTCTGTGTGTGCCTGTGTTTTCTGATGTCCAGGTTAGTTTGGCCTCAAAGCCAGGTGGTCTCTTGGGGCAGCAGCTCTTCTGTACATGTGGCTGTATGGAAGATCATGCTATGAAAAGGAAAGGAGACAGAGGAGTCTTGCAGCTTTATTGAAATAAAGGGAGAGAGTCCACTGGCACATCATCCCGGGAGATATTCTCTCTCGAGGTTTCAGAGAGCACATCTCCTTTTATCCTAAACTCCCAGCCACGTGTTGCCCTCATCCTTACCCCATTGCCTGAGATACTAGGAAGGTACAGCCTTCCTGAACCGCCTACCGCATATTCTCCCCTTGAGCCTCTCCTTTCCCCCCAGAGTTCAGAAACTCAGGCTTGTGTGGACTCATTTGTCTGTTTCAGTGGGAAGAAACATTAAGACTCATTTCTAAGACTTTAACACGCATATTCTCACCCATGGAATTGTTTGTGAAGACATTAGCACACATCTTTCCTGTAATGGCTAATCCCTCCCTGTGTGACCCCTGCTCCCGTCAGGGGAGCCTTGAAGGACCCGATTTCTGCGCGTTGCGTCCCTCTGACCCGAGGGACCCGGTGCGGGCTGCGGGGGCTCGGGGCAGCCGGGCACCTCCTGAGCTGCAGCTCCTCAAGCAGGGCGGGCGCCGCCTGGGGGGCTGCGGGCAGGCCACGGGCCTTTCAAAATTATATTCTTAGAGAATAAACACCACCCCGAGCTGCGTGGGGGCCCCAATAAAAATGTCTCTAACAGTAGCTGGCTGCCTGTCGTTACGCGGCCGGGCTGGGGAAGGATTGCGGCAGGGCGGGCCTACAGCTCCCGGCACGCCGCGGGGCCGGAAGTGCCGCGCCTGGCGCGCCCCGGCCGGCGGCGCTCGGCTGCTGCTCCCGGCTGGGCCGGCCCCGATGGCGGCCGCGCCGCCGCCGGTCTACGTGTACAGCCCGGAGTACGTGGCCCTCTGCGACTCCCTCTGCAAAGTGCCCAAGCGGGTCAGCGCCGCGGTGGGGGCGAGGGGGCGCGGGGAGCACAGCGGTGAGGCCCGGGCGCGGCGGTAGGAAAGGAGGAAGCGGGGGAAACGAGCGGCCCGGCGGAAGGAGCGTGGGGTTAGAGCGGGGAGGGGCCGTCTGTGCCTTCACATCGCCCCCGGCGGCGCGGGCTCGGACACTGAAGCGACGCTTCCTTCCCGGGGAAGCCGTGCGCCTCCCCCCGGGACAGCGGAAAGGAAGGCCCTTTGACACGGCATGGGCACAGGCCGGAGAGCCGGAGATGGGACCCGGGCAGGGACAGTCGCTGCTGGGAGGAGTCTGAGCCACGACTCGTCCGCGAGTTCTTAAGCCCCCGGTTGCTGGTGTCTCCTACTCTCACAGTCTTATTCTTCTCTTTAGGCCAGCATGGTGCATTCACTGATTGAAGCGTATTGCTTACTTGACCAGATGAAGTAAGTGCTCCCGTTTTCTGTGAAGGGGTGTTTTATTCTCCACTAAGATTTGGAAGGTGCTGAGTAACTTCAGCTTTCACACTGTCCCTGCTGGCGGTATGATTATGGGAGCCCCCATAGTGTGTATTTCCAAGATTAAAGGAAAATGTTTGTTTTGCTACATGGACACGATTACGGTAATTGTGGCAGGTGTAATTCATTGTTGCCCTCTTGGTCTGGTGGAGCACTTATAGCCTTGTGCCTTCTCTACATTAGAGTGTGTGTCACCGCCATGCTTGGGGCTCTGAGCTCGGTGACTGGTGCTGCTCTAGATCCACTGATCAGTCAGTGCTGATGTGGAGAGGGACCATGTTATTTTGCTGTGTTGTCATTGACTGGGAGACTTTTTGTGAGGTCTGCATGCTGTTCAAGACAGAAGACTGGATGAGATCTAGGACAGAAAAGTAAGGGACCTCCTGCCTCATTCAGTTCTTATGCTGGGGCATATGAAGGGGAAAAAAAAGAAAGACGTAGCTCAGCCCCTCTTGTGAAGCATCTCATAAAATCTTTTAAAGAATGTGCTTCAGCACAGCCAGAAGGTCCTTTTGAGTCTTTTTAAACGATTTTTTTTTTCAGGCAGACTGTGTTTGGGAAATGGCTGCAGGTATTCTTACGGATCAGACCTGAAGGACTGTTTGCCCTTGCATGGGGTGGGAAGCATCGGGGCCAGCCTGGAGCTGGGAGCTTCCTGTGTTCTTCCTGTAGCAATGGAGCTGTGCCGCACTGTCTGTGTGCGTTCCAGTTTTGGGGCGGGTTCAGTGTGTTGCAGGATTTGTTTAGGCACACTGCAAAGCACCCAGACCCAGGAAGGTGCGGTGCAATTTGCTGGGAACAGTGACAGTCTCTGCTTTGGTGCAGGTCACAGCATGCTAAAGGCATTGCGCAGCTCCTGATCCAGGCTGAGGTCCTGCCACAGCGCTGTGCTGGGCCTGGGCATTTCCCTCCGTTAGTTCTTCTGTGTGTAACCTGAATGTTGGATATGCTGGGGATTGCACAAACTGAGAGAACATGCAGAAAAGGAAAAAAAAACTTGAAGCAAGGGGAGAATGTTAATGCAGGCAGCATCTCCAGGTGTTCTTCACTGTGGTGGCAACCACAGACAGTTCCAAGCCAGGGGCAAGGCCTGCTCCAGCTCAGCTGGGTGGCTTTCTCACTGGAGTGACAGTCCATTGCAAGAGAAAGAGGGAGTTTCATTTGCTTTTACAACAGTAACAGCCAAAAGAAGGCTCCTAGGGTAAAGGCTAAAACTGGACATTCTAGCTGAACCCTGAAGCGTCTTGCCCTGATATGCTCCCTTCTTCCTCTCTGCCTAGGATAGTGAAGCCAAAAGTGGCATCCATGGAGGAAATGGCAAGTTTCCACACAGATGCTTACCTTCAGCACCTGCAGAAGGTCAGTGAGGAGGGGGATGATGACCACCCGGAGTCTGTGGAATATGGACTGGGTAAGGATACACATCTTCAGCAAGAGATTAGTTGAGTGTCAGGGCCAGGATGCTTTTTGCTGGAGCTGCAGTTAGAGGGGTGAGCTCAGGGGGATGCTGTGCTTGGTTTTGGAAGGAAACACTCTTTAACGGGGTGTTGCTGAACCTCGGCAGTCATCTGACAGGCTGGGCCAGCAGAGGGTACAGCTAGCCTCACTTTGCTGCTCTGTGCAGCTTAGCCTTTCTCTTGCTGAGTGGGGCTGGTGCCCTCTGCTGCTGCTCTGAGGTTCTGGAACAGAATAAAAGACCCTGACAGTGCCTTTGGGCTGGAGCTGTGACTAGCTGCTGCAAGTCTTCTATGGGAGGGCATGTGTGAACAGTGGCCTGGAGCTGTAGTGACCAGAGCAGCTGCTGTCTGTCTGGTGACTTATGTCTGGAGCAGAGAGCTCTTGCCCTCCTGGACCTGAGACAGCTTGAGCAATGCAGCAGGTAAAGCAGGTGAGATGGCTGTGAGCACTGTCTTGGTCTCAGGAATGGGAGGAGTGACCCAGAACTGAGGCAGAGGTGCAAATTCTGTGCTGTTGAGTGTTTCTTAGACTTTACGTTCCTGAAGCTGTTCTGTCTACAGGAGGACAAGCGGTCCTGGTATCATGCTTTGTGGGCAACAACTGCAGGGAGGCTGCTGTAGGACTAAGTGAGGATCATATTATAGATATAGACCTAAAGCTTACCTAGGCTTGACTTGTTTATGGATGTCTGTTTTTAGGGAAGAGGTATGTCAGTGACCTTGCCAGGGCTTTTCTGGTCAAGTAGCCAGAGACCTGAAAGTAGTTTTTTGTGAGATTGATGTGAGGGACCAGTAGGTTTGGCAGGCCAGGCACACAACTCAGAAGTTGGTTCAGGACACATTTTTTAATGAACTGAGTGCAAAAAAAACATTTGGATTGTTGCTTTTTGTGGTGGGTTGATTTTTGTGATGTGGGTGGTGTTTTTTTGCTAGGTGCCCACCAAGATGCATTCTCTCTTCCCCCTCAACAGGGGGGAGAAAATACAGTGGAAAAGATCATGTTGAGATGTTAAAGAGACTCTACATAGGGAAATTAATTCATTTTATTCCAATTAATAATGGAGTAGGATAGTGAGAATTCAAAATTAAACTGAAATCACCATCTCCCTCATTCACCTTTCTTCCCAGACTCAGCTTCACTCACAGTTCTACTTTTCTCTCAAGCAGTGTAAGGGGACAGCGAATGGGGGCTGTGGTCAGTTCACATGTCTCTGCTGCTCCTTCCTCCTCACTTTTGCCCTGCGTGTGTGTGGGGTCCCTCCACAGGACACTGTCTTCCATGAACTTCTCCAGTGTGGGTCTTTCCTATGGGTAGCCATTTTTCAAGAACTTCTCCAGTATGGATCCTCTGTGGGATCAGTTCTTCAGGAATAGGCTGCTCCAGGCTGGGTCAGTCTTGAAGCCTGAAGCAAAAGTAATGTGCTTCCCCTGGAGGAAAAGGCCTGTTGTGTCTGACAGGCGGACTCTTACCTGGACTCCTACCTGCAGGTTACGACTGTCCAGCCACTGAAGGGATCTTTGAGTATGCAGCAGCCGTGGGAGGAGCCACCATCACTGCAGCCCAGTGCCTGCTGGACGGCAAGTGCAAGGTAGCAATTAACTGGCCTGGAGGGTGGCATCATGCAAAGAAGTAAGAAAACAATCTCTTCCCTTGTGTTTTCTCATCTGATGTCTGAATCCTGCTTCCTAGCTCCCAGGTTCCCTGCGAACCCTCAGGGTGCAATGATCCAGTTGGAAGAGAAAGCGAGGTGTGAGGGAAGGCAGGAGATAGAGAGGAAAGAAACAGAGGGCAGGGCAGAGGCCTGAGAGGAGGCAGGTCACTGCCCAGTGCTGGTGCTGCAGAGCAGTCTGGGGCAGGTGTACTCACAGGTAGCCTGGGATTCTTCGATACATCGTTATCTCAGGAAGCTCAAGTGTGAATTTTGTGAGGTCTGTGGAGAAGCAGAGTGAAGAGACAAACAGTTGATGTCACTGCCAGTTTAGAACACAGTGGAAATATGGCGACATGTCCAAATTGTTTTGTATGCCTTTTGGGTTTCTGAATAAGAGGTTTGAAACTGCGCAGGAGTGACCTTGGGATTCCCCTGCTCCATGGGGGGCTGTTTCCTGTGAGCTCTAACATCAGTAATGATCTTCCAGCACAACAGGAGAGGAAGTAAAAATTCTGGCCCTGAATCCTGTGCTTCTGTAGTGGTAAAATAATTTGTTTCTGTCCCATTTTCCATGGAAGTATATTTTATTTAACTTATCCTCCCCATCTGCCAAAACATGGGGCCTCTTTGCAATGTTGACAAGACACCACCCTTCCTTGTTCACAGCCAGCTGGTATTTGCAGTGCTGTTCTGTGTCCCTGGGGAGCCTCAGGAGTTCTCATGGGCCCTGTGTCTAACCCTGGCAGCTTTTACATGCATGTGCAGATGTCTTGCTCTGGTGACTTTTCTGACCTGGCAGAGGAACTCTGGAGGTCTAACAGTGGTGTGCAAGTGCCAGCCATACCACCATCTCAGCCTGTTTTCTGGTGGGTGCTTGGCTGAAAATGGCTTCAGCTGCAGCTCGCTGTGAAAGGAAACTTGGCAGAGCTGAGCTCTCACTCTTTGCGGAACTGATGGCTTTTGGGAAATCTCCTCTTCTGTCTGGATTGCATGGCTTAAAAAATGCCTGTAATGAAAAAAGTTTTAGCAGTGTTGCTGCTGCTGAGCTATTAGCACTGTTCTGGGAAGCAAAGAGTCTGTTTAAAAAAAAAGATGTTTAATACTCACTGATCCCAAAGGAGTCTTCCCAGTCTCCCCAGTAAGTTGGTGCGTGATGCTTCAGGGTGGATGCCAGCCCAGTATGAAGGTCCAGCCAGACTGACACTGAACTGCAGGTGCTTTGTTCTAGGACCTGTGTCCTAGCAAAATACATTCTTTTTATTAAAAAACACTGCTGTCTGGTGGTTTAGTTGCTTTCCAGGGTCTTAAAGGTAGGAGTGACTTAGGGCTTTGAAAGCTCTTGGTTCAGAGGATGCCTTTGGGGTTTAGGGTAAGATGCTGAGTAAGTGCCTTTTCTCAAGCCAGCCTCACCCTCTCTTCTGGCAGTGACACTCAAAGCTTTGCTGGGTGGTTTTAGGGCAGCACGGGGGATCCCAAGTGCTGAGCTGCAGCTCGGACACTGCTCTGCTTTTGACTGAACTGTTGTTCTGCTCTGATTGGTCTTGATTTTCAGAGGTGTGTATTACAGCATGGAGAGAGTGCCCCAAGACATGGAATAGTTCACTTTGTTTCCATGTGGGCTGTGAGGGAGGGAAGAAGTACATAATCATAGTTGAGTTGGATATTCAGGATACCTGTTAACGCCTCAATTTTCAGCATTACTGTAAATGAACAGTCACTGGGAAACACCTGTTCTCCATGGCACTTGAAGAGAGTGAAAGCAAGTGCGGTTCTGCCAGCCCTGGCTTGCTCTTCACCATTCCCAGCTGTTGCTGAACAGAAATGTCAGGGAAAATGAGCTGAGTGCTGTAACTGGAAGTCAAGAGGAGTTTCCCAGAGGCACACCTTGTATCCTGATATAATTTGTGGAGAAGAGATTTGGGTACTCCTGATGCAAAGTATAAAGCTGTGCTTTAAAATAGCTGTCCAGGACAGATTTAAGAATGCACGTGAACTGGTGCTAAGTGGTGATGGGGACTTTACTTTGGAATGAGGTGGAGTAGGGGTCAGGAAGCTTTCTTGTTCCTTTGATACCAGCAAGTATGCTGTCCCTGATGAATGTCAGTGATAAATCTTTCCATGGTATACCTTCCCTCTGTTTAGCTGCTTGGACTCTCTCCTGGCTGAGCCCAGGAGCTGTATCGCGAGGGACTGCTTGTGGGACATCCCATTTGCATTTTCCTGGGAAGAGAAAAGAGGGACTTACTTTGGGAAGAGGCTTAACCTTCATAGCCTGAGACTTTAGAACAGTAGGAGAATCCTGTGACTCCCTTGGACCTGCCTTTCACTGTCAGGACCTTCCCAGGAGCTATGACCCAGATAGCAGGGTTGAAGTGTCCTGTCTATGCCTGTCCAGAACTCACAGGAAGATGGCCAAGAGGACTGTCCTCTTGCCTCAGAGAAAGAACGGGTTTCAGTTGAGTGGCTCTGAGCTTATTTTAAATGGCTCAGGTGCAGAAAGCTAGCATTTTATTTGTCCAACAGTGCAGTGTTCAGAGGTATCCGCCACAGGCCAGGCTCTCTCTGCAGCAGAGCCCAGAGCTGAGAAGCAGTTGGCACAAGCAGTCCTGTTCTCTGTGCTTCCCAGTCATGCTTTGAGTTGCTCCTGACCCATCTCTTGGTCACTGCTGGGCCTTGGCTGCGTTTTTGTACTCCTCTATGCCCCTGTGAGGTGGACGCTTGCAAAGTCAAAGTGAGAATGCTGGGATCAGTGGTGATTGCATTGGCAATATTCAGTGTCACAGACATTGTTTTCACAGGGATGAAGCTTCTGGCTTCTGTTACCTGAATGACGCTGTCTTGGGGATCCTGCGGCTGCGCCAGAAATTTGACCGTGTCCTTTATATCGATTTGGATTTGCATCATGGGGATGGTAAGACCCAGCAAAGGCTGCAAACAGCACAGCTGCACAGACTCAGGGGGGATGGGAGAAGTCAAGGCCTGTCTGCACAGCAGGGCTTTACTTGCTGCAACAGCCGTGACATTGGGTCTTTTTGGTGCAGTTGCGTTCCCTCATTCCATTTCTGCCTTGTCCTGCTTTACAGACTTGCCCTATGCTATTCTTCAGACCTCTCTTGAGGGTCTGGGCAGAAATCTTATACCTAAAACAACAGATAATATGTCCCAGTCTTCCATCCTGCCAGAGCAGTTGCTGACAGGGTTTAATTGTTTAAGGGTCCAATGCAAGGGAGGAGCAGCTGGTAGCAAACCGTGCTTTTAAAAGAAGGCTTGGTGCTATAAATCTAGAGCCAGAGCTGGCCTTACCAAAACTACTCCTTCCTTCAGGGACATTATTTCTACACCATTTAATATTTCCTGCTCTTCTAAATTTAATGATGTGTTTCATTTTGTTCCATTTTCTCCCTGCATTTGGTTTCTGTTAAGTTTCCTATTACTTCTTTTTTCCTTCTCCACGCCCACTATTTTAATGTGTCTTTAAGGAAAAGGCATGTTGAACCACAGCAGCATTGAGAAAAAGCAAGCGAGCCCGGTAGCACTGGTTCTAATCAGAGCCAAGCTCTGGCCAAGGCAGCCCTGCTCGGATCCCTCTCCCAGCTTCACAGGCCTAGCAGCACAGGCAAGTGCTGCTACCGTGGGTAGTGCCATGAGATATTGAGATCCATTCAGTACTGGTTAGCATGAGACCTGCCAGATTCATAGCAGTTGTGATGTTTGCTGCAGTTGAACTCCAGTCTCTGTTGATGGAGGATGTATTTATTGAGCCACATCTGCATTTCTGCTTTGCTCATGCTGCTCCTCTGCTTGCTGCCCTGTGTGTATCAAGCAACTCTGTGTGTTCAGACTCTGTCATTTATATAAACGATGCATGAAACCTTTTTTTCCCTTTCCTAATAGGAGTTGAGGATGCCTTTAGTTTTACCTCGAAGGTCATGACTGTTTCTCTGCACAAATTTTCACCAGGATTTTTCCCAGGCAAGTTGAACTTGTGAGGTTTGTGCTTATTTGGTTCACATGTCACTGGTGAGCCCTCTGTAAAGGCAAGTTCTATCCCTGCTGTCCAGCCAATATGTCTTGCTGCCTCTTCTCTCGACCCAAGAAAAGGGAAAGAGGGGGAGCTACATGTTTGGCTTTTCCCCCTTTCTGGTTTAGCTGAGCTCTAGGCAGAGGGCCTTAGATGCTGCATGGCAGAATTGGGTGAAGGAGAGAACTGGGTCCCTCCACCCCACCTTTCATGGTGGTGGCAAGTGGACTGCCCCGTAAGCGTGCCAAATGTCCTGGCTCTCGCCTTGCCTTTGAGACTCCCCACATGTCTCTTGCTGCTGCTCTGCTTTCCCTCCAATTGGGTGTTTCTCTTGTGCAGGCACTGGTGATGTGACAGATGTTGGCCTGGGAAAAGGTCGCTATTACAGCGTGAATGTACCCATTCAAGATGGCATTCGGGATGAAAAATATTACCAGATCTGTGAATCGTAAGCCCTCTTGCTCCGATACAGCTGACTTGGATGGGATCTTTGAGAATAAGATACTACACAGCTTAGTATTTTAAATTACAATCCTTTCTTTAGGCTTGTCCCTTCCCATGTTGCAGCCTTTGATTACAATGAACATGGACTGTAAGGTCTCAGAGGTATTGTCTGAATCCTTAAGCAAACTGAATACACAGAGACATTGTGGGTGGCTGGATGGGTCTCTGCCACAGGTCAGCCTATCTCTTTAGATATACCTCCACAGTTTATATGAGGAGAGACTGAGAAGGGGCAGGTATTTTTTAGCTGTGGACTTAGGGCCAGATGTTTTTTCTTCAAGTAAGTGCTCTGAATTCTATCTGTGGAACATATACTTGGGGCTTAGGTTTTCCTGGTACCTTCTATCTGCTGGAAGAATGAAAAGCTGAAGGCTAAATATCTGACAGTGACACAGCTGCCTCCTGGCAGTCCCCTCTGTCTCAGCTGATGGTGGACCTTACAAGCTATTGTCCATGTCAAAACTGGGCTGTGTGGCTTGTTCTTTTCCAGGGGAGAGAAGTCTCAGTGCAGGACATGGTAGCACGTCCACCTCTAGCATTTGAAGGCCAAAACCTCTCTAAACTTGTAGGCCAATAGGGCAGTCATGTGGGGGCCATGCCTCCTGCTGCCTTATTGGTGCTTGCCATTACTGGGGCAGAGCAGCCTTCTTTGTGCTGGAGAACATGCTTCTGAAAGGCAGCTCTAGGGGCTGAGACAGTCAGGAACTCACTCAGGAGGAGTCTGCTGCATGCATTCACAGCTGAAGGACATAATAATCTACCATAGGTTTCAAGCTGTGTATAGCTAAAGCTTCTGCAAAGAGACTTAGAGATCTCTTTTGAGTTCTGTCCTGGCTGGAAGGCAGTCCCAGGCATGACTGTGCATGTCTCATCCAGCTGTTGTTTGAGGGTGATTGCCTGAATTTCCCAAAACCACGATGGACTTGAAGCATGAAGCTCTGTCCTATGCAGGTTTTTGCAGGCTCACTACACCCCACACAGAGCTTTTCCTCATAGTTTTGCCTCAAGAGCCATATATGAGAGAGGAGAGTAATATCCTAGCCAGAGCCTTCCTCTGTTTCTCCTGTCCTGTCCTGGTGAGAGGTGTCTGAGAGTTCAGGATTGTTGTTTTGCCAGACCCAGATTTTCACAGGGCAAAAAAAGCCCCTAGATTGTCCTGCAGCCAAAAGGCAGTGTAATTATAGAGTTTGATGCTACCACTAAACTGGTGAGGACTAGATCCCCCTCTACCATGTTATCAGCGGTGTTTTTGTGCTTATCAGCCTTTTGTTAAGTGCTCTGAGTGCTAAACTTGCTGTAGAGGTGGAAGGCTAACTAGGAACAGAGGTAGTGTAACTGGTATGAATTGGGTGGAAGCAAAGAATGCAGAAACCCTGAGGCATTGGTGGGTCTGAAGGACAGAGCCATGCCACCAGCATTCCTCTGAGCTGTGCTGGCATTAACTGGACTGCTCCTCCTCTCCCCAGAGTGCTGGAGGAGGTGTATGCTGCCTTCAACCCCGACGCAGTTGTGCTGCAGCTGGGGGCAGACACCATTGCTGGAGACCCCATGTGCTCTTTCAACATGACACCTGAGGGAGTGGGCAAGTGCCTCAAGTATGTCCTGCAGTGGCAGCTGGCAACTCTTGTCCTGGGAGGAGGTGAGTGCATCCTGCTGTTCTGAGAGAAACATGTTTGTCTTCCTGTGACCCTGCCTCCAGGGCTCAGACCTGGCAAGGGTTTAGTGGGTGACTGCTGGGCAGTGTCAGGAGGACACACTGTGGCACACTATTGTTTTCTCACACTTAAAATCCTTGATACTGACTGCTGCAAGTCTCAGTCCTGACTCAGATCTTGAATTAAAAGCTACATGGCTCCTCTGGAGGAGAGGCCAATAAACTGACCCTCGTTTCTCAGTGACACCTCTGATTCCCATCTCTGCTGATCAGCCCTCCGGTGCTTCTCTTTGAAAGTGAGCACTATGTTCCCAAACCTATCTTGGGCACTTGGTGATGAATGGTTTCATTAAGATTCAAGGAGGGGCTTGGGACAAGGCCTGACTGCCTGCAAGGTACAGCAGGGCTCTACCCAGTGTAAGCTTAGCTGGACTTACCTCTGCTGTGCTGCCTAACCAGCTGCTTGTCCAGTGGGGAGAGCACAGGACAGACTTTATGTTAACAGAGCATTTCAGAACAAAAGCCACTGTTTGTCAGGGAAAGCCCCTGAGCTCCATGATTGGAGCCTCATCAGCTCTAGGTGTTGTCCTTTTTGAGATGGGGGAAATCAGGTACAGCATATTAAGGCTAAAATTGTATGTGCCTGATGCCCTTTGTTTTGGAAAGGTTATGAGTGTTCAGTCCTGCTGTGGCTTGAGTGTGCTGGAGACGTCACCTTTCAGACAAAACCCAAAACCTCTTTTAAAAAATGAGGATCAACTATGTGTCACTTTTGAAAATACCAAAGGAGTGTCCCACCACTGCAGCATGTGGAAGCATTTGAAGTAGAAATTGAGGGAGAAGGAAAAAAAAAGCAGGGAAAAAGCCCCACAACAACTAAGGCAAACAGAAGGGAATATTGAAAGATATGGTCTCTCTGTCTTGTCAAAGCACTTTTCTCCCTTTACTATTCTAGTTATCTTTTCTGGAAGAAAAAGTTACCTGAGTTTCTTGCAGGATTGCTTTCAGCTAAGGTTTCTCCTTGTGGGCTCATATTCCATTACTACGTAGGTAACCATTTCCTGCTCACTTTGAAATCTCATTTTCATGTAAAGCAGTTGCAAGTTGTAGTGATGAGTTTCACATTTGTCCTCTCAAACATGATGGTGCTGAAGAGCTCACCAGCGTATGGCTGGACGTGTATTTTGCTTTATAGGTCAAAGGCTGGTATTAAAAAGCAGGAAGCCCCCATTTCTGCTGCAGCCTCCTCCTTGTGAATGCCTCTCCTTTTTGCCAGTAGAGAGTCCAGCGCAAGGGGCTGGGAGCTCATCCTGGGACTGAGATGGTGGCTGGAGGACCAGCCTCTGCCACACTGGATGTAACTGGGCTTCAGTTTGGGTGGTCGGTTCTTGCATACACTGTCATTCAGACCTGGCCTTGTGTAGCCAGCAGGTGCAAAAGGCAGCTTTTGGGCATGGCTTGAGTGAATGAAGTAAGCTGAATTCATGTTACCTGCGCAGAGTGGCCTCATGATTTGTTCCTTCCACTTAAATCTCTTTTTCTCTTTTCCCTTTCCCCACTCTTCCTCCTCAAAATTCCAATTCTTGCTGGAAACAGGAGGTTACAACCTTGCCAACACGGCCCGCTGCTGGACATACTTGACTGGGGTCATCCTTGGGAGAACACTGTCCTCTGAGATCCCTGATCATGAGGTAACACTTTGAAAAACTCTCCCTTCTCCTTGCAGAAGAGCCATTTGTTCTGCCTAATCCACACACCATCCTTGCCACTCAGTCCTGTTTTGTGAAGATACTTACGTAATAAAACTGCCCTGACCTAGCAGTATGATGGGTGCTTGTGCCCAGAAACAGAGGCTGTCTGCAGCTTTCTGTGAGGGGTCTTACATGCCAATAAACTCCAATCTCAGATAGTTACAGAGAGAATGGGCAGAAGGATTCCCTGGTTTGCTCAAAGAGTTCTTTAGGATGTGCCTTTTGCCTTTCTCAAGGCTTAATTTTTTTTTTCAGCTGCAGTTTGAGTGGCCACAGTTCCTGTTGCTCTGCTTTCCTCCTCCTCGCCCTGAGGGTTCTGTCAGCAGTGTCCCATAAAGAGTGGCCAGGGCTCAGCACACTCCAATAAGTTGCTCCTCTCTGGAGCTGACATAGCTCTCACCTTGCAAATACTCTCTATCTCTCTATCAGGGTCTCCTGTAGTTGTACAGGCGTGACCTTCCAAACCAATGGAGCAGAGAATTTACCCCAGAAATTTGCCCATTTTCTCCCACATTCTATGCCACTCATGACTATCCACCCTTGGGGCAGATCTTTTGAATGACCTTCCTAGAAATCTCTGTTCTGACTCTAAGCATGGTGTGGACTCCACTGGCTCTAAACATGGTATAAGCTGTATTGAGGGCACGC
Source organism: Oenanthe melanoleuca (assembly GCF_029582105.1). Classification (NCBI taxonomy): domain Eukaryota; kingdom Metazoa; phylum Chordata; class Aves; order Passeriformes; family Muscicapidae; genus Oenanthe; species Oenanthe melanoleuca. Next base: position 61,927 of record NC_079338.1, on the reverse strand, counting down.
ACGTAAGAGGCATAACAATAAGAATGTGCTTTCTGTAACATCCAAAGGGAGTTCAGAATTCTCAAAAGCTATTGTAACAGGCCTGAAGGAGGAAGAGAGAGTGACAAGCTGAGGAAAATAATCCTCTCCTGTTTCCCCTTCAGGCTGAGTACTATTATTAATGGAACACCTAAGATAGCGCCCAAGGTAAGGGTGGGAGAGGAACACTGAATACACATCCCAAATGACCTTCGTTGCCCTTGTTATCATTTCATAAACTAATATCACACAGTACAGCAACAAAGTAATCTTAATCCCTCTCCCTGCTCTGAAAAATATCATCACAAGGAACATATATGCTCACACATAGGTACAACACCTACATGAACAGACCAAATTACATTGTGACCAGTGGCTCTGTACCTAATATGAACAAATGCTTAGAATCAAATTTGTTTCCAACCCACTCTGGGCAGATCTCTTCTTATCTCAGCCCTTTGTGCCCCATACTGGGCACCAGTTAAGGTTGTCTTAGGAATTCTCCAATTTAGTGCTTCTGCTAAGATGATGCACTTTTCCCCCTGCCCTGTCTAATTGGAGGCACAAAGGGTAAAGATCGCAGTTGAAATAAGAACAGTTTACTGAACAGTAACAGCAACAGCAACAATACTAATGGCAAGAAAAGAAACAGTTCACACAGAAACACCCCTGGCCCCCTAACAATAGACAATACTGCAGGGCTCCCTCTGCCACATTATTTCAGCTGGAAGAAATCCCTTCTGTCTGGAAGAGTCCCTTTCCCCTGCCCTCAGCAATGACATGAGGTGGTGTAGAATAACCTCCTGGCCATGCCTCCTCCCAGCTACTGCAGAAACTGACCCTGGCTTGGCTAGAATCATGACACAACATGACACACGGCTGTTGGTAACCTGTGATTCTGCATTAGCACATCAACCCATGTGCTGCAGATGTCCTGCACGCTATCTGAGCACTTAGCCAGGGGAGACACAGTATCCTTGCAGCACACTGATTTTTCCTTTCCCAGGTGCTTCACGTGTCAGTGCAGTGTTCAGCAAGGTGGGAGGTGAACAGTAGGATATGTGATCACAGCACTTGAAATTCAATAATAAAAAATCCCATTTGCAGGTAACTATATGTAAAATGAGTGCCAACAGCTTTCCCAAATAAAGCACTTGGATAGACATTTGACTGCTTTTGACTGCCACCCTGGGCTGTGCTTCCCATCCTTTGAACTGTGGAAGTGGTTGAAAACTCCAGGTGGACACAGATACTGCTGAAGTACCACCTTGATGTAGTGAAGCTATATGTGGCCCTTAGGTGGTGAAATGGTTTTTTGTCTTTTTGCAAACAGGTACCCATGGGGAGCCGTCCCTCTAGCTTCAGCTTTCAGAGACCTCTCTGCTGACTTTCCTCTCCTCTTTCCTGCAGTTCTTTACAGAGTATGGTCCTGATTATGTGCTGGAGATCACACCAAGCTGCAGACCAGACCGCAATGAGACACAGAGAATTAAAGAAATTCTGAACTCTATCAAAGGTGAGTGTTGTCCAAATCAACACACTGTTTCAGGCCCACGGGTTTTTTTAAAGGAGGCTTCAGAAGAGCTCATTGGAATCTTTCTCACTGACTGGAAAGATGAACCACATTCACTTGGCTGCTCATTAGTGCACAGTGTAATTTGCCTCCTATATCCCTTGGGATTTTCAGGGTTGATGGGAACAGAGTTATGGGTCCCTGTAGCAAAAGTTGCCATTGCCTTTGCTCTGGCTGGGCAGGGGAGTATGGGGCCTTGTTGTTGTTGGAATCATAGAACAGCCCAGGTTCTAAGGGACTTCAAATATCATCTGGTCCAAACTTTCATAGGAAAAGGAGCATAGACAAGATTATCTAGCAACCTGTCCAGACACATCCTGAAAACTTCTCACAGTGGGGCCTCTACCCTGGGGAGTTTTGTCCAGTTTGATTGTTCTCACTGTAAAAAAAAATACTTAACGTGAAACCTCTCCTGGTGCAACTCACACCTGTTGTCCCTTGTCCTCTCCATGTGGCTCCTTGTGAAGAGAGAGCAGTGTTGCAGTGTGCTGATGTTAGAAGTAGGGTAGGAAGTGCAATGGCCATAGATGCCACTGGGTGTCCGTTTCCAAGAACAAGTCAAGTCAATCCTAGGGAGAGGACTTCCCCTCCTTGGGAACTTGTGAAAGAGGGTAGGAGGAACAACATCACTCCAGAGCTGGAAGGGAGGGCTGTGTACTCCTGTGTATGAGTCCAGCCTGAAAGAAGGACAAGGCAGCAGAGAGTGAGCATGTGCCTTCAGATGTCCACAAATCCCAAAACAGAATTCAGCATTGTGAAAGCAGAGGCAGGGTCCCGTGTGGTAATTTCCAAAGCTTGGCTCAAACAAGAGCAGCAACCTCAGCAAAGGGAGTGAGAGGTCAGCAGGAACTGAGATCTGTGCTGAGGCTGGAATTCCCATATCATAGCCCATTAGGCACAGGAGTAGCCCCCCTTGCCAGATCACTCCACCAGGCTAAAATATCAGTGGAAATAATCCTTTTCTGCTTCCTTTTATTTGCAGGGAATCTGAAGCACGTTGTTTAGCAGAAAAGAAAGGCTCGGGCAAGAGCATTTCCTGTGGAGAAGACAGTATATTTATCTGAACAACTGGTGAAATTTGTGGCTGCAGGGAAACTTTTGAAGAAAGTACTGTTGTTTGGTTGGTTGGTTGGTTAAGTTTTTTTTTCCTCTTTAAAGAAGAAAAGCTGCTGCATGCCACAAGCACCATGGTTCTCCCCAGGCAGGAGTGTGGGCCTTCCAGCCACAGCCTTCCAGTGCTGGCAGAGCCTCCTCTGCTCCTTTCTCTTTCCTTTTTTAACACCACAGTTTGTTCTCACAACTGCTTTTAAATGTATTTTAAGAGAGGGGCTGCTCAGAGCTGTGAGCCCTCGCCAGCTGGAGCCCAGTGCCGTGTTACCTGCGTGGCAGGGCCACAGCCTCAGAACTGCCCACTCGTGAAGTACAGCCTGAGGACTACCCTGGGGCATCACAGGTTGTGTCTCTTACCCACAAAAAGGCCACAGCCATTGTGTTTTTAACGGAGAATTTTTAAAAAATAAAATACTTGACATTCATCCAGCCCCTTCCTTCCTTCTTCAACCCACCGTGCCTTACCACTGCTATTTTCCACAGCAGCCCCCCATACCCCCACACACACTTTACAGAGCCATTTATGAGCTCCTGAAATTCTGCCAGACCCTGGGGAGCCTCTCAAGAGTGTCAAGGGAGATGTAGGGTATTGTGGCAGCTCCTGTCCTGGGAGATCTTGGATGAACTTCCAGATGCTCTGGTGCCCCATGAGAGCTGCCACAAGATGTCCCAACAAGGGAACAGATATACAGGTATCTGGGGCAGATCTCTCAGTGCCAGGGGCCATGGAGCCTGGCCTCTGCTGCCCTTGTCCCCTCATTCTCCTGGCCCATGGACTTCTTGTTATGCTGGGTTTTTTAAAGATGTCCAGTCACTGTGGGAAAGCTTATTTCCTGTGGCTTTAATTAGATTATGCTGGAAGAAACAGCAAGACAAAGGGGCTCCCAGCCTGGCCTTGGCTCTGTGTTTTGCTCTTGTTTTTCACTGCAGATTGAAACAACAGGAAATCTGGTGTGGAGATAGATGAGCAGGATGTGGTTCCCCTGACTCCTGACCCCTTGCCTACTTCCATGTACCCCTGGCACCTGGTGTGGTGTGACCAGTCTTGTGAGGTACCAGCTGGCAGGACGCTGGTGCTGCCACTGCCCCAGCAAAGGATTCCATTGCCTAGGGGAAATGTCAGGCTTGGAGACTGCCCATCCAGGCAAAAAGGTGAGGAATGAGAGAATAGAGAAGCTGGCCAGCTGCTGCCTCTGACGCACCTCAGGGCCCCATGTGCTCTGTCTCCACAGCAGGCAGAGTGCTGTGGGAGCTGTTTCAGGAACACAGCTGGGAAAATAAACAATAGGAAACTCCACAAGTGTCAAGTGTTGTGGCTTTAGGTGAGGTGCCTCTTGGGTGGAAATCCCTACATTCCCCATGCACAGGGGGATATGCCCGCCTTGCCGCCCACGCAAGCGCGGGGTAAGCCGGGGCGCCTCTGCAGTTCCCTGCCTGTCTGTGTATGTCGCTTGACCCTAGCCACCCGGGATAGCCCGCGCCTCTCCGAGCGCTGCCCGTGTCCCATTAGACGAGATCAGACGAGCTGTTTACACTCCTCTGCCCGGGGCACCAAGGAGCTCACGGTGGCGGAGACCCTGCGCTGCTGCCCCGCCGGGAGGTGCCGGCGGCGGGGCCTGCTCCCCGCCTCTGTGGCCGTCCCAGGCAGATCCCACCTCCTGGCCAGCTTGTGCCTGCAGAAGCTCCACATCCAGAGCTGCCTCCTCTCTCCGGGGAGAGCCCGGAGCCACAGGGAGCTCGGCTCCACTGCCTCCAGGCCGGTGGACAAGGTGCTCGGGGCGCTGGTGGTGGAGCTTGGCCTCAACAGGACAGACGAGCTGCCGGAGCTCTGGCTCGGTCACCACGAGCTCGACTCCCCGTCGGACCTGCCGGCCAGCTACTGAGGCTGGAGCGCGGCTGGGGCGGGGGGCTCGCAGCTCAGCCCCCCGGTGAGCACGTCCCGGCCGCCCCAGGCACCGGCGCTGCGGGCGCGGGCAACGCTCGGAACCCACCGAGCGCGGGAAGGGGCGGGAGGAGGAGCTGGGCCGCGCTGCCTGTCCCAAAGCGCGCAGGCAAGGAGCTCGAGCGCCGTGTAAGAACATCTGGAAGGATCGTTGTTCCGTCGCCTGTGGCCCTTGTCCATTTCGCCGAAGAACTTTGTGTGAAGCAGCCCTTAGTGGAAGGAGGGTGGGCGCCCCGCAGCTCCACTGCGTTTTCTCGGCTCATGATGTTCTCATCCTGTTCTTGAAAATCATACAACTTCCTTAGTAACTTTTCTAATTAAAATTTCTAATTAATTCTTTTAATAAATCACGAACGGTGTCATTTTCCACCGTAGCCAAGCACTTAGCAAGGTTTGTCATAAGCTGCTATTGTGGGAACACAGGTCGGGAAAATTACTAAAGCTTTTAAGTTTTGCTAAACCAGCCTTGATATGCTTCATTCGACTAAGCATGGGAGAGATATATTGCTGAAACTGGACACACGGAATACAGAATTTATAGACTACAAGGATATTTTGCAGAACCCAGAGATAAAGAAACAAACAAAGACAATTCAGCAATAGTCTTAGCTGGGAAAAAAGACTGAAAATGCGGACTAATTAGCACGAGAAGCAAAAAAAATCTATAACCAGTAGAAGATAAAATACTATTTAATGAAGAGAACTATGTATTTTATAGCCAATGAACATTAATTTCTTTGCTAAATATGTATAAATTTGTATAAATAGTGAAAAGTTTTGAAAGTGTGCATGTATCACAGGTGGAGCTCCCCCTATTCACCCAGCACTGTGAATAAAGTAATGCTGCTCTCTAATCTAAACGCGGAGTTTAATTTATCCCGACGTTTTCAGAGACAGTGTTACCCTGGGGAATAGGACCTCTGTCCCAGCCACACCGTGCTACGGGAGCGCTGTTGTGGGGACGTGCTTAGGCGTGGGGCTGCCTGGCAGGGTGCGGCGGCCTGGGCCTGGCTCGCGGGCTCCGGAGCACTGTGGGGACACGTCGGCCTCCCTGGGGATGGCAGCTGCGACAACTTGACCCCCCAACTGCCTTCAAGAGTGGGCGCTAAGGTCCAGCGTCAGGTTTGGGGGCTGCCTGGAGTCCCAGCTCTGCCCCGGGAGTGGCCGTGGCAGGGGGAAGGCACAGGTGTGGGAGGTCAGGTGTGGGCAGGGCGAGGTCCCGGTCACAGGTGTTACCCCGGGTTCGGCTCCCGACACTCACACACTCTCCCAAACCGCAGGGCCAGACCGTGGCGGGCTGTCGCAAGCCATCAGCGATGAACACGGACACGGTGCACGGCTAGAAGCAGGGAGTCCCGGAGCGGGGTGTCCCCGTCGGGGCTGCCCGCAAGGGACAAACCCTGCCGGGCTCCCCGCCGCCTCGCGAGCGGCCCTGGACCTCCGAGCCGCCAGGGGGCGACGATGTCGCTGCCACCATGCTTTGTCCTTCCGCGGCGGACCGGAAGCACCAGTCCTTTCTCGGCAGAGCGCAGCCATGGTGAGAGCGCGGTGGCGCCGCTCCCCGCCGCCATCCGCCGCCATCCACTGCTACCCCGGGCCGTGGCCGCCCCCCTCGGGGCGACAAGCGTGGGAGGGAGCCCAGCGCTAGGGTCCGAGGGGTGGGGGTCCGAAGGGGCCGGGGAGGGATGGCTGGATGGGGGTCGGGCCTGGCGGCGGCCCGTAACACACCCTTTAACGCGTCCCGTCCTGTAGGCCCGCGGCCCCAAGAAGCATCTGAAGCGCGTGGCTGCACCCAAGCATTGGATGCTGGACAAGCTGACAGGCGTCTTCGTGAGTGCAGGCCTGGTTTGGGGTTGAAGCTCGGATCGGGCTTGGGTCCGGGGTCGGAGGTGGGGCCGGGGCCGGGGCCGGGCTGGTCGTGGCAGGCGCAGTCACATCAGGGGTGCTGCGCCGGGGCGAGCGGTAAACAGTGGCAGTTGGATAGGGCAGGAGGTGTTGGTTTAACGTTAGGGTCTTTGTGAATAGCATTCGTGTTCCCTCTGTGTGCGGATGATATCATGGGGTCATTGGCTATTCTCTTTTAACCTACCTGTTGTGCTTTTCCACCTCCGGGTTGAGATGGATGGTTATGCTCTGTTTGGGGCAGTTTTGTGAGGCTCGTAAGACATTGGGGAAACTGCTGTTAATAACAAGAACAGGGGGCTTCAGGCAGTCGCTGCCTGCGTGGCAGCTGCGCTTTGTGCTGCTGCCCTTCTGTGCTCTTGCGGGAGCTCTTGGCACCATAGTTTCCTTCTCTGGGGTGGCTGATGCTGCTTGAGCCTCCAGCAGAAAGCTTCTGTCCACAGGCACCCCGCCCATCAACAGGCCCTCACAAGCTGAGGGAGTGCCTTCCCCTCATCATCTTCTTGCGCAACCGGCTGAAGTATGCTCTGACAGGAGATGAGGTCAAGAAGATCTGCATGCAGAGGTTCATCAAAATAGATGGCAAAGTCCGCACCGACATCACCTACCCTGCAGGCTTCATGGGTGAGTACGGTTGGGGGAATTCCATAGGCAGCTGTCCTACACTGGCAGGGGAGTGTTTTGTGGGGCTGGCATTATTTGAGGGGTAAGGTTTCCCTGCTGGATTTAATGAAGAAACATATAAGCAGTTGTTATTTAGTTTGGAATTGTGTGCTGCAGTGAATTCCATAATCAGATACCTGTAGCCTGTAAGTGCCTGCTTGACCTGGGTAAGTTGCTGTTCAGATTCCACCCTTCAGCAGTTTTTGCTAATTTGCAGTCTGTCACAGGAAAGATGTGAGCCTGTGATCAAGGGTAGATTGCAGCCTCATCAATCATACCCTCATTATTCAGCAGTCTCTGTTTCATGAGCTTGATCCCAAGTTAGGGTCTTGGGTAACGAGCTGGTAACAGCAGCTGTTGTATTTTCCTGTCTGCAATCAGATGTCATCAGCATTGAGAAGACAGGTGAGCATTTCCGCCTGGTGTATGATACCAAAGGCCGGTTTGCTGTTCACCGCATCACACCTGAGGAGGCCAAGGTGAGGAGCTTCGATGTGTTGTAAGTGTGGGTCTGGTTTGGGTTTGCCATCTCCTTAATGAGAGCTGATGTCTCTCTTCCCTGACAGTTGAGGCCGTGCTGCACTGGAGATTGGGGCGCTCAGTGTTGTGGTGAAGCCTGGGTCGGGGGAGTCTCTTGGTTACATGAAAGTAGTTCACAGATGGGTGTAGGTGCATTGTCTGGTGCTGGAGATGAAGTTGTTTGTATGGGCTGGGTCAGAGAATTTTGGGGTGGAGGAGAGTCTTGGTTTTGCCAGCTAACAATGACTGGAAACATGGAACTGTCTGTGGTGTAAAAACCTTGAACTTCTTCCCAGAACAGCAAAACTGCCGACTCACCCTGGATGCTGGGGAGCAACTTCTCATGCATTTTCCTTAACTCAGGCATGGTGTGTGCCTGAGCTACAAGGCCGTGCTGTGCTTTGTGTCTCCTTCCATAAGGCAGGCTTTGCAGGCACGCAGCTGTGTGGATGGCAGAGCTGGCTGTGCTGGAGCCAGCTGTGGTGTGGTTCTCCTTGTGATGTTCTTCTCTGGCTGCTCTGCTCTGTGTTGATATATGAAGTCCAGAGAGGCTGTGAGGGAGTTAGGGTGACAGGCAGGAGGGAAATCAGTGCCTTGGAAGACTCTCTCTTGGGTCCTAAAGAAATGCAGCTTTTGTCTCTGCCTGCTTACAGGCTTCCGGAAAAAATAAAGGAGTTGCCCTGGTAAAGACTTCCCTGTGAGAATGTAGCCAGTGTTTGTGGGGAGGCTGAAGCCCGAGGTGGGCTGCTGCTGCCAACAGCAAAGGTGTTTTTGGGTGGGGCTGTAGCAGAGCTGCTTGGCAACTGTTCAGAAGTTGTCACTACGGCAGGGAGTTGGACAAGTCACTCTGTGGGCTCATGTTATGAGCCCTGAGTGCCCACCTGCTGGCTGGTGGCTCTTGGAGTACAAGAGTTCCCTAGTCCATGGCATTGCTGGTTGCCTCAGCTGAGAGGTGTTGGCTTTTGTTTGCAGTACAAGCTGTGCAAGGTGAGGAAGATCTTTGTGGGCACCAAAGGAATCCCTCACTTGGTCACTCATGATGCCCGCACTATCCGCTATCCAGACCCCCTCATCAAGGTGAATGATACAGTCCAGATTGACCTGGAGACAGGCAAGATCACAGACTTCATAAAGTTTGACACAGGTAGGTCTTGCATCCCATTAAAGCATTGTACGCTTCTCTGCTGGGGAGAACAGTGTGGAAGTTAAATGCCAGGCATATTTGCACTGAAATAGGCAGTGGTGGCAACCTTTGGAACGGGTTTGTGTCCCAGGAGCATGTCCACCTGGAGCTGGAGCAGGAGATTATTCCTGTGTCCTGTCAGTGGGAAGCATTCGCCAGGGACTTTGTAGTTCTGAGGCACCAGGTAGAAGCAGCAGGCTGGTGGGGAGGTGCTTCAGCTTGTGTCTTCATGGTGAGAGGTGGTTTCAGTCACAGCTGTGAGCAGTGCTAGCACCAGCAGGTTGAGAATGTTTGGCACGGACAGGGAAGTGGAAGGATTTCACAGCACTTGGTGCTAGCTCTTGTCACACCTATATTCCCTTACTCAGGTAACCTGTGCATGGTGACTGGTGGTGCCAACTTGGGCCGTATTGGGGTGATCACCAACCGGGAGAGGCACCCCGGGTCGTTTGACGTGGTTCATGTGAAGGACGCCAACGGCAACAGCTTTGCCACCAGGCTCTCCAACATCTTCGTTATTGGCAAAGTAAGGCTGTGGGGACACCAGGTGGGGGTTTCTCTCTTGTGAGGAGGGTCTGCTGGCTGAGGCAAAGAGCCTTGGTGTTTCTTTAGGCAGCTTTCTTCCCACACAGTGGAGTTTCAGTGCTGGCCTCTGTTCTTACTGAGCTCCCTGTATTTCTTCCTACTCTGGAAAGGAGAAAAAGCATTTGCAACTTTAGGAATGAGGATGTTTTCAAGAAGCAGTCCTGAAACCTGAGAGCTAGGGGCTGAGCAGTGCTCAGACTTTGGTGTGATCTTGGTAGCTGCTGTGACTCACGAGTGCCCCCCACAAAGCCTGTGCTGCTTTGCCATCCCTGACAGGCTCTTTGTCCAGGTTGCGGAGGGGCCATGGTTTGGTTTTGGCTGAAGCACATTCTTCACCGATGTGACTGACAGGCAGCTGTAGACCTGTGCATCCATGGCACCTTCCCCAGCAGCCTCTGCTGCGCCAGTGCTACCACCATGTTTACCTGGCTCAGCATGAGCAGGGGTGGGCTTCTGCTGCTTTCTCCCTTAGAGGGAGAGCTGTGCTGCTCTCTGGGTTTCCTCATGTGGTTTCTTCCCCTTACTGCAGGGCAACAAGCCGTGGATCTCCTTGCCCCGTGGAAAGGGCATCCGCCTGACCATTGCTGAAGAGAGAGACAAGAGACTGGCAGCCAAGCAGAGCAGCGGATAAAGTCCAGCTCAGGCTGGCCGTGGTGCTGTCAGTGTGTTCATTAAATCGTTTACTACATGGCTCTGACTGGCTGGGGAGCATCCTGGGGAGGGGAGTCTTGCTGCCAGTACATGACATGTGCCAGGCCCTGCTCTTCATAAGACCCTGCTTCTCTGGGGAGACTCCCATCAATCTGAGGGACTACCACAGCCATATTCCAGAAGGGCAAGGAAGAAGAGTGGGAGAGCCGTCAGACTGCTCTGTCTGTCCCTGGGAAGGTGTCGGTACAAATGCTCTTGGATGTGCAGGAGAAGTAGGGATCTGGGGAGCGCTAGCTTGGCTCTCTGTATCCAGTGGTGCCAGGTCAGCTTTAGGGGTTACCCCAGCTATGTTAGCTTCAAGGGTGTTGGCACTCAGTGTCCAAGCCTGGCTGGTGGCCATGCACTGGGGAGATTCTTCGGGCTGCTCCTCTGTCTTTTCTGTGGAGGTGGAGAGTGCAAGTGATCACACTGACAGCCTGGACTAAGTGGGAAGGGAATGGGCTACTGGGGACACTGAGCAGCTGCCTGGCAGTCAGCTGATGCCCTGCAGGAACCAGGATGGGAACCAGTTGTGGCTTTGGCAGTGGCCCTGGAGGATAAGGTGGGCAGGTGTGGGCAGTGTGGAAGGGCAGCCGCACATCTGAGCTGTGCCGGCAGGGGTGCAGGGAGCACTCTAGGGAAGGGGAGGCTGTGCCTGGGGAAGGGGAGCTCTGGGGGCTCTCCTACTCTGCCTGCCTGCTTTGGCCTTACAAGCACCTGTCTTCCAAGATGGATGGGGCACAGAAGTGCATGATTTGAAAACTGGCATCTTTTATTTGGCTTCATCAGGTGTCCATTGTGAAATGTATTTGAGCCTCATTAAGTGTCTGCAGGCAGCTGTATTCTGCTGTCAGGAAGGCTGAATGACTTTGGCGCTGCCCATGGTCCTATCCCTCAAGTGTTACTGTGCTACTTCCTCTGGGTATTGTGCAGGCTCAGAGCAGCAGCATCTCCAGGGACTTTGATGGTGATTGCAGTGCTTGGGCTGTCCTCTGATGCACAGATGTGAGCAGTCAGTTAAAATCCCCACATTTTCATGCACAGGACCAAAAGCAAAAACCACCACAGTTTTTATGTTGTGAAAAAGCTCCAGAAAATTGCCAGTTGAATATTTGAGAAAGTAAAACTCAACTTTTATACTAGCAAAAAAAATTACAAAATGGCAATGAAACCAATGAAACGGGAAAATTTGGGGTGAAATGTTTGCAGTTTGGGAGTGGTCTTGCAGTATATTATCCAGTGTGGGTTAACCAGGTTAAGTTGCTTTGTGTGGGGTATCCAAATGACTTGTCTGCTGCGCATTACCGCGGTGGATCTGGTGTGTGTCATCGCCTGCTGTTCCTCGGGCGTCTCCCGCCTCCGCCCGTGTCCTTTCCCTGCTCCTCGGCCGTGACCTCCGCGCCGGCGGCGCCGCCCTGCGGTCAGGAGCTGCTCCTGCAGCCAGGAAAGCCGCGTTGTACCTTGCCCGAGCAGGGTGTCCCCTGCTGCCCTCCGCTGGCCAGAATGCGAACTGCAGATGAGGGGTGACCCCGCGTGCGCGGCGGGAGCCGCCTCCCGGTCCCGGTCCCGGTCCCGGTCCCGGTCCTGGTCCTGGTCCTGGTCCTGGTCCTGGTCCTGGTCCTGGTCGCGGTCGCGGTCCCACGGGCACGAGCGATGGCGGCGGCTCTCGGAGTGCGAAGCGCGGAACTGCAGCGCCGCTACTGCCTCAGCGCTGCTGCCGCCGCTGCCGCCCAGCGTTTGAGCAACCTTCCGGGCCGCTGCCGGGCCTGGTGCCCGCGCGGGTGCTCGGGAGCGGCGCTGCGGAGCACCAAGAGCGGCGTGGCTGAGCACTGGCGCGGAGCCCGGCGGTGGCAGCGGCGGATGAGGGATGAGGTGGCGGGAGCGATGAGATGCCAGCCTCAGCGGGTGCGGAAGAGCCGCCTCGGGGCCGCCCGGGATGGCGGGGAAGGCGGCCACCTCCCCGGGCAGGGCTGGGCGCGTCTCCGTGTCGCCAGACCTCCCCTGAGCCTCCACCGACCCTGTTCGCCCTGTGCCGCTGCCCGAACTCCAGCATCGCCCCTGAAACCTGCCCTGTGTCCACTGGTGGCCTCTAGCCCTGTCGTGACAGCGGCAGGTTGGCCGTCGAGGGGTCCCCAGAAGCCCCTGCAGACGAAGAGATTCGTGCAAGGGATCTACAGTAAAAATAACAGCTGCTGCTGCTTCTTTCCCTCTGCCAAAGGCCGCACTGAGCGTCTAAATGTCCATTCTTCCTCGAAGCATCCCCGGGCGATGCCAGTGACTACACCCGCCTGGGGCTTGCCTGGGTCGTTAGTGTCTCTGAAACTGCGGGGAAAAAAAAAAAAACAAAAACAAAAACAAAAAAAAAAAAAAACAACAAAAAACAAACAAACAAAAACCTCTCCGATGTTTTTAGAGAGTTAAGGCATTACTTTATTCTGGCCAGGTTGTTGTTCTGGCCAGGATGTGCAGCAGAAATAATTTCATCCACACATTGTCCATGTTGGGCAGAGAAAATCAGTCAATGACACTGTTCTTTACTAGATCTTCCACATATTTTATACAGTCAAACCCCACAGAAATTAATTGGCTCAATGTTCATTATTCCCAAGTCATGCAGTTCTTAGTATTTGGTTTCCTATTGGATATGGATTTCTTCCTTTTCGATGCTGATTAGGTTCTCGTTCTTATCTTGTTTTCGAAGACTAGGTGTCTCTGGCCATGCCAGCGGTGGTCTGGAGTTAATGGTCGTTAATGGTTGTTTTCTTTTGTGTATCTTATGTGCTACTCCCGGTCCCTTAAACTCTGTATCATTTCTAAAGTTAGTACCGGTCTTACTCCCTCCAGGGCGTGGATTGAAGAGGTACAGGATGAGCACTTATTGGCTCGGACAGAATCTTGTTCTTCATATCTCTGTTGTTCTCTGTTGCTCTCATAGTCTCTGTCCCAGCGTCCTGCTCGCAGTATCCCACTTTCTCATTCCTTGTCCCTAGCCTGGTTTCTATGTTGGTCTGTTCTTCTGTTTTTTCTTGTTGCTCTGGCCTGCTGCTCTTTTTATTTTTTTCTTTTTCTTTTTCTTTTTCTTTTTCTTTTTCTTTTTCTTTTTCTTTTTCTTTTTCTTTTTCTTTTTCTTTTTCTTTTTCTTTTTCTTTTTCTTTTTCTTTTTTTCTTTTTCTTTTTTTTCCCCCTGTTTTCTTTTTCTCTTTTCCTGTTCCCATTACTCTGCTTCAGTCCTGTCTCTGTCTCAGTGTTCATAAACGTAGAGACAGATGAGTTTGTGCAGAAGTGATTTTACAATGGCTGTAGATTATTTTGAAGTTAATTTCCTTAGTGACTGGTAAGGAATCAACCTGAGCCATAACTTGAAATACACTCACTGTCTATATTCTCTGATGAGGGAATGCTCTGTCTAGGGAACTTGTCTGCTGGCAGAGTTTGTTTGTCTGAGCCTTCATTTGAAAATGTCTGTTGTGCCTTGAGACGCAGAGTACAGAAGTATTCCCCTTCCAAAGCCATTTGAAGATAATGAAGACTGTTGCGTATAAGTTTTACTGGCATTTCATTTTCTTTGGAGGAAAATCCGATAGTTGTTTACGGATATTATTGCAATAACAGTGGTCTGTGAAAATAATGAAAGTATTGTAAGTGCCTTGTAGTGCTTCCCCTGCCCCCCCCCCCCCCCCCGCCTTGTTCTGCAGGGGAATAAAACTTATAGTTCAATAGCAGTGTAATTAATTCCATGCAAAGTTCGTGACTTTGGGAATGCTGGTAAAATTAAAAGTTTGAACTCTTCCCTGTGGTGCAACCTCATAGAAATGAACAGCCTTATTATGTCAGGTTAATGTTTTTGATTATTTTAAATATCAATAATTCCATTCATCTCCAACACATATAACTGGGTATTGAGTTCATGTTGTGCATTTCATGTGCTCATTTCTCATTTATTCCCTGAGGCTACTGATGATAAAAGGCTTTTTTACTTTGATCCAGAGAGGTGGAAAATTCTGTCTGACAAGCTCTTGGGCTCTGGTAGCACTTGGCAATGCAGCTTGTTCTACAAATCTTCACTCTGATTTTTCACCCTGGCACAACTCAAGCCCAGTCTGCCAGAAACAGCTCCTGTAGAGCTGCTGTTCTGCTGTCTGTGTCCCTTTGTGTTGGAGATTTCCTGCTGGCTCTGTGGTCATAGCAGTTCTCAGCCCAGCCCCAGCCTTGTCAAGCAGGGAGATGCAGAGATGCAGGTGGGCCTCCTTTTGTCTCAGCTGATGCCCTTCGGCAGTGTTTGCAGGTTAATGGGAGCTGGGAGACACCCGCTGCTTCACTCCGAAGTTCATCAGGAGCAAAAGTGTCTGTTCATTTGCCCATCTGTGACTGGACAATTCCAGCAGCTTATTGCAGAGATTAGGTCAGTCTGTTGTTCCGACGCTCTATGATTTAAAGTCATTTCTGCTGTTCGAGCCAATACTGTAACAGTGCACAAATAGGTTTTCTGTGTGGCTGGCATGGAGCTTTGCTCCTGAGCTGGGCACTTACTCTGTTTGCTGCCTCTTCTACAGTAAGGGCTCACTGCAAAGTTAATTGCAGGAGTGGATAGTGTGAACGCACTTGTGAATATTAGTCTGGGAAAGTGGATTGTTTTTCAGGGTTGGTCGGTTTGTTTTGCACCAGTCAGCCCTGCTAGGACTTATAATTCAGTGGGAAAAATAAAAGAGAAAAGCTTCATGTTTGTATTTACCATCAGTACTACACTACCGAACGATTCAGTATGGTGTCACAAACAGATGTTGGGGGTGTTGTCACAAACAGACGCGACACCCGCCCTCCCGCGTTCCAGCGTTGCCAGGAGCCGGGCCCGTGTCCGGATCGCCGCGTTCTGATCGCCGCGTTCGGATCGCCGTGTCCGGGTCGCCGTGTCCGGATCGCCGCGTTCGGATCGCCCTGTTCGGGTCGCCGTGTCCGGATCGCCGCGTTCGGATCGCCGTGTCCGGGTCGCCGTGTCCGGATCGCCGCGTTCGGATCGCCCTGTTCGGATCGCCGTGTCCCGGGTCGCCGTGTCTCGGGTCGCGGCTTCCCCGCGGCCGGGACCCTCTCCTCGCACCCCCGCAGGCTCCCGCAGGCTCTATGTCGTCGCCGGGGCGGTCCGAGGCGGCGGAGCAGACTCTGCTCGTGGGGAACTTGGAGAGCCGGGTCAGGGAGGAGATCCTCTACGAGCTCTTCCTGCAGGTAGCGGACGGGTACCCTTTATCTATCGAAATGCTGTTCTAATGCTCGAGAAGAAAAAAATCCACCAATGGGATATTCGTTTAGGAGAGCTGGACAACATGCTCGCAGAAGTCCCTTCCAACCCCGACCCTACAGTGACCGTATAGAAACACAAAGTAGTTGGACCTGTTGAAGCCTGAGCTTAATTCCTACCTGTTTTCAAGACTGAACAGTAGTCTGCTGTATAACTGTAAATTTGAGCTTAAGCAAGTTTATCTTCTTAGAGGACATGAGTAATACAATACAAAATGCAAAAGTGATAAAGATGCTCTTAGACCACAGTTTTGCATTGCTCTTCTGCATAGCCTGCAGCAGTCATCCAACTGCCATCTTTAATCTCAGTCTTTAGGTCATCCCAGTAACTTGTCTTTTTCCCTCATTTTAGCTTGTTTTCATTCAGGTTTCCCTTTTGCTGCAACAGCCTATGCTTCTTATTGTAGTCTTGCTCTGTCTTGGAAAATATCTAGGTCAATATTCCTGCTATGGCATAGTCCTAAACATGCACCCCTGACCTCTTCCCCTCCATCAAATGATGAGCGAGTATCTACTGCTACTTCTAAACTAATAATGTTTTTATTTAGGATCTGGAAGGTAACTTTTTCATTGAAATCAGTAAATTAGTCTTCCCCTTTGGGAGACTAATTATTGTGGTATGGTATTGTAAAAATAATAAAAATTCTGGTTATGAAGGACTAAACATGAGCTGATGCTTGATTCCCTTTTAACATTTGTGGAGCTGACTTGTGCTTGTAAAAGGTTATTTGAGCTTTGGGAATATGGAGAGATATTTTCAAAGTAAGAAACTTACGGTTTTTGACTATGGCCAAAGAGAAATAAATATTCAAAACACAATTACGTGTCAGTCTCTGCTAAGTATAGAAATTTCTTTCAGGCTGGCCCATTAACCAAAGTGACGATTTGTGAGGACAAAGAAGGAAAACCTAAGTCTTTTGGATATGTCTGCTTTAAACACAAAGTATCAGTGCCTTATGCAAAAGCTCTGCTGGACGGAATCCGTTTGTATGGAAGACCAATTACTGTGCAGTATTGGAGGGGTATGTTTCATAGTCCCAATGGTAAAGTTTAAATGTAAATTTTTAAACTTTTTTTTTTTTAAGAACAGTTTTGAATCCTGCAGTCTTTTACAAAGATAACATTTTGTAGTTGGAAAAATTAATTTTTTGTTAAGAAACAAAGACTTCCTGTGGCTTTTTGCATAGGTATTTTTTTGTTTACTTAGACAATATAATAAATTGGTTCAGAACAGCGTAACTTGCAAGCTGCTGTATGGAAAACAGCAATCCAGGTTTTCATGCCAGATTACATTTAGGAATTGGGGTGTAACATTACCTTTCAGTCTGACAGAAAAAATTGATTCAGTACAGCCAGCCACTATGGAGCTTTCTGCTTGCCAGAGACGATGGTATTGCAGTGTGTCTCACATGATAGCTTGTTGAAGCTTCAGCAGAAAGTGATCTCATCACTAGTATGCCTTAACAAATCTACCTGACCTTGCCTTGGCAGGGTGCCAGGCAAGTTGCTCACTTGGGAATTTTTCAAGGTCCTTGTTGGAATGCTTTGTTCCACATTGACTTTAACATTGGTTAAACCAGGTTTGAAGAATGTGCAGATGTGCATGCCTTTACAGTACCAATAGGTACTGCAGTTACAAATATTTACCAAATAGAGATAAAGAAATTAAAAGAATACCATGTTTTCCACCTTATGTGACAACTAGCTGGCAATTTAACTTTAAATCAGGTTATGTCTCTGTTCTAAATTTGCCATGAAAAATTTGTCTACTTTTCTGAACTATATTAGTAGTTGTTGTAAAATAACTTTATTCTCAAACATTCTGTGTTATTTTATAGTTTTAATTGTGTAAGACATAATGCATGCAAAATTCTTTAAAATTTCCTCTTCACAATGTTAACAACGCAAGTTTCTATTTCTCTAAATGTACCATGTTTTAGCATAGCAGTACCCAGTAAAGAGTTCAATGGGTTAACAATTTCCTTATTAGCTGTACCTTCAGACTCATCTTTTTCTCCCTGTCAGAATCAAACTGCACAATTCAAGACTGCACAGAGTTCTCCTGAATTCCTGAATTGGCCATATCCAAGTGACATATCCAAGTGCACCAAGCAGGACGAAAGAAAGAGAAAATGGCAAAGTTGTGACAATGACACTAGTACTGAAGATAATAAAAGGAAACAAAGACAGCATGGCCAAAACTGAGGGGGAAAAAAAAGCCAAGAAAAAGACACATTATTACTGGATAAATATTTTTTGTTATTATATTTGCTTTCATCTTTGAACTTTATTAAAGAAGGAATGTTAAAGATTCATAGTATTTTTGAAATGTGTTAAGCATGGAAACTTAGAATATCCTGGGTTGTAAGGGTCATCGAGTCCAGCCTGACCTGCACCCTCCATGCTGTCTCCCTTCCCATCCCCTCCCAGCACACCAGCCCTCTCGGGAACAAGCTCTCCCCAAAACCCTACCAGAGCCCACTAAACTCGCAAGTTCTGGCTTTTGTGCCCCTTCTACATTGTCTGCTACAACTGAAAGTCTGGCTGGCTCCACTGCACTTGCATTGACCCTTTAAGTAGCTGCAAATTTCATATGCCCAGCTACACCAACTTCTTACCTTTACTTATCCTTAATAAAAGGCATTGATTTGAAATATATCCACAGAATAGTTAATTGGTGGCTCTTGAGACCATTTTGTCTAATTACACCCCCGAGGCAGGGTCACCTGGAGATGAAACAGGAATGTGTGGACGGAGGTTTCTGTCTTGAACGTCTCCGGAGAAAGAGACTCCACAAATTCTGGGAAAACTGTCCCAGTGCTCTACCACCCTCAATGTAAAGAAGTCCTTCCTCATGTTAAGGTGAAGTTTGGTTGTTCATTACCACTGAAGTCAATGGCTGTCAGCTTGTGCAGCTGTTTATACTTATGAGTAGGTAATCAGAATAACCACTAGTAAATAACCACAAGTAGAAGAGTTTATTGATTTTTTTTGGTAGCAGATGGACCAAATTTTTCAACAGTTTTTCAACAATGGTTCAATTCTTGTGACTTTAATACATGCAGAAATAATTCTGCACTTAACAAGAATGACAGTTTGTCTAAATAGAAAATAGATTATTTTCCAAATCCACAAAAATGTGAAACAAATAATTGCTAATTGTGTGGAAGACCTGTCTTGCACTGTTGCAGCTATCCTTACTCCTAAAATAATCTAAGCCTAATATAAAAAACTCCAAACCCAGGAATAAACCATAACCAATTGTTTACCACTAAAATCTACAGAAACATTACCTGAGCAAATCACACTGGTAACAATAACAGCTATTTTCTGTCATGTTCTTCACAAAACTGGATGAAAATTTGATGGCATACTGCAAAGCATGACAATAAACGCAAAAATGCTTCTTTATTTCTGTGCAAAATGTTAAATGGCTGAAACAAATAACACAGCATCCCTAGAATTAAAAAAAAAAAAAAAACAACACAAATTAAATTATTAGATGGTGCATTAAGTGAAAAAGCTGTTCCATGTACTTAGATCTAGCTTTGGCTTCAATTTGGATTGAAATAATGTGTAGAAATGCATCTCCTTTTTCACTGTGAGAACAGCTTGTGCAGAGAGCAGTTAAGCAGTCCCCATCCTCAGAGGTTTCCAGACCAGGCTGGATGCAGCCCTGAGCAACATGGCCTAACATAACACCTAATCCTGCAATGACTGCTCTAAAACCTACCTGAGGTCACTTCTAACACAAATGATTGTATTCTGACAGAGTACTGTGATAGAACTACACTCAGGAAGAATCTACCAGCATTTCCGTTTGAAGGTTCACCATCACTTACTTCCTTAGACAAAATACCCTCAACTGGTATCTGATAATTTACAAGCAAGCTTGCATTTGAAACCAAACTTTGTTGGAAGTAAGTTAGACTGTGATACTATTAAGTGTTGAGAGCCTGAAGAATGATTCAGCAAGAAGGATTCACCTCAAAAATAAAACAGACTGAAAAGTATACAAAACTTTCTACCTGGATATCCAGCATCATTTTCATATACATTTTACATTAAATATACTTTAAGAATGACAAAGGTCTAATTTTTGATGAACCATCAAGTGTATCTTTACGCTGGGAGCAAGAACTTCAACAGTCAAATGTCCTGTCTCTGCCTCCTAATCATTTTTGCATTCCTCATGGACTGAACGCAGTGCATTGAGGGCTTCCACTGTCACTGTGAGCTTTCCAATTACTGCACTGGCATCTTGTGAATCAAAAACTAGAAAGGAAACATCAGAAAACAGCATTAGCTATTTAACCTAAGATTTCACTATAGTTTTGATAATTTTCCCTAGTGTTTCGAAAGATTAAAGGGCAACTAGCATATGAAAAAAAAAAACCAACGGAAAAATAAATAAATAAATAAACAAACAAACAAACAAACAAACAAATAAATAAATAATCTTGCAGTTCAGGTCCTCAGGCTACTGGAAATTAACCACACTTAGAACTAGAATATGCATCAATGAAAGTATTAGTGTTGAAATTAATTTAAAAAGGAAACTATAGATATAGTAATTGTCTCTATAAAATAATTATATTTCAGAATATGTAAAGAAAGACGCTCCAAATTGTATTAAAGATGTATCTACATATATTGGAATAGTTTTAAATAAAAATACATAAATTAATGTGTTTTCTACACTGTGTTTAATGGATGGGTCCAAACCAGCCTGAACAAATCACTCAGCAAACTGTCAACTTCAAGAGCAGACTTCAGGGGACTGTATCCTTTTTACTTAAAAGAAGAGCAGGGTAGTTGTAGTTAATTATATCAGAAGATGACACTAATTATATTTTCTCACTTTTTATACTATCCTATTGTCTCTCAGACATATTGTTAGATGCTTTGACGTTAATATTTTTAAACCATCTGCTTGCTTAACCATTCACCTAATTGCTTTAAATTTCACATAAACCACTTTCACACAATCAGCAATGAAAGGAACAAAATATGAAAAAGATATATGGTTGCAATCCTCAAAAAGAATAAAGGAAGTTTAATATCTAACTTAAGAAAGACTTGTCTTCATGCGGTAGTTTCCTATGAATTTCCTTATGCCTAGATTTATTATTTTCCTTAAACCATCATCCAACTCATAGAATTTGTACATTACTAGTTAGGAATTCTGTTTTATTGTGCCCTTACATTTAATTGACATCTGTGTCCAGATCTGAAGAACTGATCCTTTTACAATGACTTAATCCAAGAAAATATACAGATATATTCTTCTGCCATGATCTAACATATTTTAACATAAAATTAATTCAAATTCTCTGAAGCATCTCAATTTTCAGAAAATACGCAAGTTTGTATGCTATAGATGCAATAAAAATCCCCAAAAAACTGTACAGTATATGCAGGAAAGGGGAGAAGTGTGGCAGGGAAAAAGAATAAAAGTATTTCTAGCTATTATTATAAATTTCATGGATATAATTAACATAAAGTAAAAATTAGTTCAAATATCTGACGATTAGGGGAAGAAATGCTCCTCACAATACTGAAGCAGTTGTCATTACATGGTAATGATTAGCTTACAGTAACCAGTAATTAAACCCAGTCCTTCTGGTGCTAATTATTCTCTCAGATGATAATTAGGAATTTTAAGAGTTTTGTGAAAAGTGACTTTCAAAAATTATGTTTACATAACTAATCAATCTTATCAAATGGGAATTATGACAGTGGGAGATATGGTCATAAATTCCAGAACAAAAGTCAATCTTCCAGTGAGAGATTACAAAATACATTTTTGGAGGAGATTTTGTACTTGGAGAAAAATTATTGGTGGAGAAAAGCTTAAGTTGCTCAGCCAGAGCAAGAAATTGATCAAATCTGTATATTATTTTTCCAGAGTATGGAAATTTGATTCTTCTTAGGATTTTCCTTATCACGTTCCTGTAACTGAGTATTTTAGCAACAGCATGGATTCAAATCATGCATGATTATGGGAATGGATAAGAAAGCCTATTTCTCTCCCTCATGATTCAGCTCCCCATTGCTCAAGGTACAGGAATTAAACACAGCAGTAGAAGTAGTGAAGTTACATTCGTCTGGCATTCTGCTGGGGCTCACTGGAACTCTGGCTATTGCAAAGGGCACCTTGTGAACCTGGGTGCTCTGCATGTGATCATTGAACCAGTTCACTCACTGGGAAAGTTCACCTCTTTTAACAGAGGTGCTTTCAGCTTCTGCACTGAGCTTCACCCCAAGAGGGAACGAGGATCGGGAGGAAAAGGTAAAGAGAAAAATGCACCATTGGTATCCACGTCCCTACTCACATCACCTTGCTCTAACGAGTCACAATGAGTTTGGTCACAGTCTTTTACAGAAGGGTGCTCACTGAAACTGATTCCTCATCAAAACCACTAGTATTTAATATTGTCTCATGCACGTTTCAGATGGAGGAAATAGACTTGAGATACTTGGGGTCATAAAACAATTTCCAATAAAATACAGATGTTAGTAATAACAAATTGCTGATAACAATTTTAACACAAAACAAATTTTTATACAAAATACATATTTATTGTCCTACCACAATGAAGTATGTTGTAGAAAAGAGAGAATTATAGCAGTGGACATGGCTTGAAAGTTCTTAGTTTATAAACTAATTTCTATGAGGTGAGAATGCTGTTCCATTTGGGGTTTTTTAAAAACAGACTTTAAGGAATAACATTAATAGATAGTTTTTGCAGACTTCTGCAAACAAATGTGGAAGTTATTAGTTAGTATTAAAGAATTTCTTATTGAAACAAGGTCAAACAATTACTTGCACAGTAATGCCTGCAAAGCACAGTAGAAACTCAACGAATTTTAGGCTACAGAAGTTTACAAGAAAGTGATATTTAAAACTTACCATCAATATCTTGCTCAATGATATCTCTTTGCTTCTGGAATATCTCTTTTAAACTGACGTAAGCAAATCCAATATCCTCACATTCAAGATCCTGTTCATCTTCTGGGGGATCACTGACCACTGTAAATTTTAGGCTAAACATACATGCACAAAAAAAAAAGAAAAGGTATTCTGCTTTCAAAAAGGGTCAAAAATCAAATTACAAATGATAAAAAAAGAAAAAACACACTATTTTACAAGTTTTAAATGCATAGACGTTTAAATATTTGGTGTATGGGCAGAATCTTTCTTTAAATTTTGTTTCTTGGTGGTTCCCTTGCTACGATAAAATGGGAAACTAGACTACTGATGAACTTCTGCCTTCCTATTTATTCAATACAGAACTAAAATTTCAACTCAAGCCAAACCAGACATTCTGATAACTGCAGGAAACAACCTACTTAGTAACACTGGGGACATGATGGCATATGTAAGAGATGAATGCTTCTGTTCTGAAAAAAAACTCACTGCTGTTATTTTACCTTATTTTTACCTCAGGTTTGTAAAAAATTTAGTATAGTTATCTAAGTATTTATAGGGGAAATTGCAGCACACAGAGCAGGTATTGTTGCACTGTGTTGAGGAATCCATCCAGGACAGGTGTCTCAGGAGCAGCTGCAGGCTGGGCACTGGTGGAGGCTGTGAACTCCCACTCTGAGCACAAGCAAGGGCCCAGAGACCTGTGCCCAGTCAGGGGAGGGACACTCAGAGACATGGCAGGAGCCAGGAACTCACCTGGCTGCAACTTTGGGTACAGCCGGGCGAGGGACACTCAGGGACATGCCAGGATCTGATGACCCCCAGACTGTCCTGTGAGGGTACGGAAGCCCAGGGGTTCCTTTGTTCAGGGTCCCTCCTCTGAGGCTCCAACTTGAAATGTTATTGTCTAATTTAATTACTGCACCAAAAATTAAATTACTTTAAAGATTGGGACCTCTAAGACTCAGCGATTGGAAACCTGGGCTGGAGCTGGTGAGGGCAACTGATGTGACTGTGACAGTGTGGGAGGTGCAGCTGTGAAGGGACGTCAGCCCCAGAGCAGGGGGTGAAGGGGACTGCCACAGTGGGCCTGGATGGTTGGACAGGGAAATTTCTTTAGCAACTAAATTATCTGTCAGGGAAAAAAGGGAATATTTTATCCTCATTATTGTTAAATCTTAGTAAAACATGCTTTAGTAGAATATGTTTAGCAACCTTCCTAATATAGATGGCAAAATAAGGGATATGGAATGAAGAGAGCACTCTCTCTTTCTTGGAGTGAATCAGTGATTTGTGAGTAAGACTTATATATGACTCTGACACTTCAAATACAATCATCAGGTACCCTAGTCTTCTGTAAATTAAATGGATCTTTAAATTAAGAGTTATTCCATTTTAATGAATATTGACATATATTCAAGAAGAAACACAATCAAAGTAAGTAATTCATTCTCTTCAAGTAATGCACATACTGTATCAATGAAAAAAAATGAATGCGAACAAAATTTATTACTATGAAATTGAACAAGTCCAATTTATAATCTTTCTCATATGTACTCATATAATAGATGTCTGCTACATCCCTATATACACACATATGTTTTTTTCTTATCTTTAAATTCTGGGGCCAAGGAACACTTCCTGCAGTTCTTAAGACTCCTTTTAGTATTCTGAATTCAAAAAGCAACAAAATGTACTACTTTACCATTGAATAGATACGTGATTTTCAAATTCATTACTGATAGACTACTGATGATAGAATCTAGAAACTCTCTTTTTTAAAACAAAGTTGTTTTTAAAAAACACACCAACAAAACAAACAACTCCCCCCAAAATTAAAGTTCAGCACTAAACAAACATTAGATGAGTTTGCAATATTCCATTCCATATGCATCTACTTGGAGAAGAAATAAGACCAGCAACCACATCAGAATGCAGGCATCATTCCTAGCTGAATCAAATTTTTTTTTTTCTTGTTAGTTATGTATTAACTACTTAGGATTGTAAAGACAAACAAAAGGCAAACCAGGAACATTATTTACAAAGATTATAATAGAGGATCTCAGCATTAATCTGTACCTGTTAGCAGATAGATCTGGCTTTAGAAGAATTGACTTGAGATACTCTCTTTCTGCATGATTACCTTCCTTATCCACATTTATCACTGCGAAGCAAATAGATTATTATAATTTATTATCAATTGTTTTTCACCTATTACAATAAAGAACATGAAGAAAAGAACAAAATAAAATAAGTGTTTATTTCCTCTTATTTTCTAAGGAAAAACAGCAATGTTAGAATCATATGTCAGAATCATGTGAGCTAACAGTGTGTCACTGGCAAGTTTACATCAACACTGTCAAAAAGCAGCATCTAAGCACATCACAGAGCTGCTGCTTTCTATTAATGGCAACAGCAGCCATGATTTTAATAGTTAAGACTTTTTATGCTTAGCATTTGAAGTGATTTACTGTATTTTCTTCCACTAAGGAAGCTAGAAATAATGAGAATGTATGCCAAAGTACTTCTCCTTTTTGACAGCCTCAGTAATTTAATCCTCCTTTCCTGACTCAGTATTTCAATACGAGAAATCTTCAGATCAATGAACTGGAGAAAATCTGTCATCTGCATTCCCTCTCAAGCGGGCAATGCCAGCATAGCATTGTTGTCATTAAAGGAACACTGAGTATTTGCAAGTTGTGATGAAGTCCAATTACATATTCTCTCTTTTCAATTGTGTTTCAGATGTACAGGTTAGAATGCTTTTCTTTTGCTGTATCATTATGTACTAATAGAAAAATTAGATCATCATGCTCTTTTAAAAAGAAGATATAGATTTTAGTTATGTATAGTCTAATTTTGAGATTTATGCACTACCAGCATATTTAAATCTGTTGTGATGTTACTGTTTTATATACCAGCCTCTTTCAGCATTTCATTGAAAACTGCATACTTACCTCATTTCTTAAGAATCAGTATTTCCCAAAATATCTGGAAAACAGGCAAACAGAGTTGGCACATACAGAAATGCAACTATAATATACAGGAAGTAGGCTTAATTGCAGGTATTTTCCTAAGGATTTAAGAGAAGAACCAAGCCTGCTCAGGAATGCATCAGACTTACCAGTGCTATAGTTATAGTGAATCCTCTGACCACCTGTTGGCTTTGGAAGTGACAGTGGGGTCTCCTCTGCGAGGAAATTGTTCAATCTGCATTCTACAAACAGCTGCTGTATTGTTTCATCTGCTGTAATTCGTGACTCAGTAAGACCAAGCGATGTAATTTTAATCCGTATTTTTTCAACTTCCTATTTAAAAACAAAATACAAACATAATACAAATTATTTTTTGTTTCTTTAAGTGTTAACATAAAACAAACATACATATATGTATGTATGTAAATCATCAGCTTTTTTATATGATTAATACTGATTGATTAAGATATACAAATGAGTTCTGGGGTTTGTAGCTAAGGCTGTTGTTGCAAGAGATACTGGTTTCCATTCAATGTTTAAAATATTTTCATAGTAGTCACAGTTATAGTCTGCAGGTTATCTTTATGCAAAATTGCTATCTGAATCACAAATTTCAGCTGTTATCATCTTTACCTACATAGCGAAGTGATCCTCTAACTGCTTAAAATACTGTCAGTAATACAAGGTATCAAAGTTTTCCAAATAAAAGAGAATTCTTAGTACCTACTGCAGACCATACCACAAACAGTTCAATAAAAATCCATCAAATCACAAAATTGTTAGGCATGTAAAGTAATAATTTTTGTAAATTATTTTTGTAAATTTATTCATATTATATAATTATATTATTTGTAAATTTTTGTAAATAATTTTTATATTTGTAAAGAATTCAACGTCAATTAGTGAGCTTCCCTAGTTAAATCAAACACACCTTAAAAGTTAATTTCAGCATGTGATAATAAAAGTAATATCCCAATTGTTCACCAGTGCCTTTTCTTATTATCTTAAACTGAAATTACATTTTTCTGTTATTTATATGAAATTGTTTCATACTGTTCTCCAAAGTCTGGAATATTTATGTACAGATAAATTTTAATAAGTTTTATTTAAGTGGGCATGTTGGACTCCAGAGAAAGAGTGACAGATATTTTCCAAAGTTACTCTGGGAAGAAAGAAGAAAGAAAAACTGGAATATGTAGGTGAGTATTCAACGATGATATTCTCCAAAGAGCAAACAGAACACACCGGATACAGAAATGTTGATTTTTTTTTTTTTTTTACCTATTTCTTTTCAATATATTACTTTCTTTTTATAACTTTATAAAAAATATTTATTCTATATGGAAATATTTTGACATTTTTTATTTCTAAACTTAAACCTCTTCAAGTACTAAATCACATCCAAAGTATTAGCTTTCTATATTCAGTCAGAACTCCAAATTAATGTTCTTATTTAATATGGAGATAGCTTACGTTTTGCTGAGCAAATTATAAAACTGATGAAAATGAAAAGCAACACATCCTACTGTAAAATTATCCACCATACAAAACAATTTTCATTCCTGTCAAGTCCTTTCAGTATTTGATGATGTAACTTTACCCCCTCCTTTCAAAAGACTTTCCCTTTTATTATGTATCCTATGACATACATAATAAAGTATGTATATCCAAATCTATATCAATATTTCAATAAGGTTCTTTCACTATTCTTCAGGTTCATGGAAATTTTACTAGGATGACAGAAAAAAATCCACAACATTCCATCTCTACTAATACAGGTACATGGCTTTAGCAATTTTTTTTTTCCTATTCCTATGGAATGTCATTAAAGTGATAGTCTTTGACTTGAATATGCTTTTCATATTCAAATTTATAAATGAAATGAAACAAAATGAAGTCTTTTATGATCAACCATACATATAGAAAAGAAGAAAAAATAAAGAAGTAACTGGTACAGCTTGATACTGGATATTCCTTATGATCAATAAATCTAAGAAATAATCACAAACTGATTTGCAAGATACAAAAAAACCCTGATATGATCTTAAATAACTTACACAGTCTGGCATTCAATTCAGATTTACAGGATAACTAGCACAATAATATCCAAAAATCACAAAACTTATTTACAGTATTTGAGTACCAGCAGGATAGTTACCTCAAAAGATAAAAGGTAGTGATTTCTGATTTTAAACAAACAACAAAAAAAAATTAAATAGCAATTCTGACACACTGTATTCTAAAAGCAACTCAAGATTTCAAGTAAAATAATGCATATTTTTAAAATCCAACTTTTATCACACATTGCCTTAAGAGTGTATAGCTTTTACTGTTTTTATCTCCTGTTCACAAACATGCACATTGTTACCGAAGAACAGATCAATGGAGGCATGTAGAAACTGATGAACCTGAAATGAATCTACATACAAAATCCTCTCATAATTATTCTTAAATAATTTTAATAAAATAAAATACAGGATGACTAGAAAGGTATAGAGCATCTGTATTAGTTTGACTTAACAGAGATTACTAGTGTTAACTTTAGCTCTCAAAATTACAGATGAAATTGTTTTTTAACATTTTACATATAAATAATGCAATCTTCAGAAGTACCTTCTGTATTTCTCTGAAGACCATATCAGTGACAGCATTTCTACAAACCTACTGTAGCTGAAGATATGTAGCTTCTTAATGATGTACTTTCTACAGCTTAAAAAAAAAAAAAAAGGACCAGTATTTCTTACACGTTTCTTGCCACTAGTTACTTTGAAAGATACCACATAGCCTTGAAAAGAGCTACTTAAAAAAATAAAACTACCTCCAGTATATCACCTTGCATAACATTAAAACCTGTTAATTTTAAGTACTAATTTTATGGTTCAGATTGTTCAGTCAATGTTAGATCTAAAAGTGTGAATTTTTTTTTTTTGAGAACTGCCTTATTGAAATACTGTTCAAAGTAAATTTTCCAAATTTATATTATGCTGTGCTATTTTTATGTATGACTTCTAGTCCTGAATTGCTGGTTTTAAGAATAAGTCAAGAGATTTGATACTGTACATGTACAGATTAATTGAAAACTGATGTTAGATACCCCAAAGCTACTCTTAGAAGACATTAGGCTTAAAATATTTTTCTTAGTCTTACCAAATAACTGCCATGTATACTCTGACTCTGCTGTTTAATATTTGTAGATACTGGACTTGAAATAATACAGTCATCACTGTCAGTTTTTATTGATTCAACAGCATCATCCTCTTGATGATCTTCTTGGTCTTTAAAAAAAAAAAAAATCAATGCAAGTAACACCCACTATATTTTTGACCACCTAAGACTTAATAAGAAATCTGATAGCAATAAATTTCCTTTTCTAATATAAAAAGAGTAAGTGCCAGGTAAATCTTCTCATTCTTGAAGATGATTAACACTGTGAATCAACAACCTTTAGAATTTTTTCTGGTTTGTTAAAAAGACAGCAATGTTTCCCAGATGCAAGCTGGTGAATAGAGTAAGTTCTCTAATGAACTAAGTACGCGCAACTGTTCGCTTTATTTAATATGGCCTGAATTTGTGGATTTCCTCTGACTTCTTTTGACACCATGCATACGTAAAAGAAGAATGTACCTTTTTTCTTTAGTAAAAAAGTAGTTCTGTATGCAGGTGCACAATTCTCTGGAACATTCTAGAGCATTTTTTCCCATGAAGCAAATTATAAGGATAAGTGGTATTCAAAATCAACATCCAAAAAGTTTTTCTAATCTTTTTAATGAATTCTTACGCAAATCTGCAAACAACAAAATATAAAATTCTACCATTCTGATTCTGCTTTTATTTTAAACTTAGTATCATGGACTTGGTTATTGTCATAATAAACAGTTTAAGCTCAGAGTTGGAACAGGATGACCTGCCTTTTATAATCTTTAAATAAATCTAACAACTTTGTGTCACATATGTGCTATGGCATACTAGCCGTCTCACTGTCTGAATAGATTCTGGTATCAGCACTGGCTATTATCTGCAGACAAAAAGAGCATATTTATTAAAATAGTCTTTGGAACAGCATAGTTCTAAGGGAGAATACAAAGACATTTAAAAGAGAAGCAGGGTTTCCTTTAATATTTTACAAATCTAAGTCATATACCAGATTTTTACAATCAATTACAATATAGTTTCCATTTGGGAAGAGAACAAATTTTATCCACTACCCAGCTTCAGCTATAGAGTACACCTGAATATAATTTATGTAATGAAGCTTCTCATAATGAGGCAGCTTCCACTACTAGTAAGAAATGCTTATGAAAATGGAAAGAGACAGATTTTTTCAGCAAATACAGCTACTTATTAATAACAATAAATTCTACCTTCTGGTTCCAATTCTTCAATTATTTCTGTCTCGTCTCTGGAAGTAATCAGTGTTTGGTCAGCCAACTGCTCCTCTGACAGATGAGAGACCTCTTCTTTTTCCTGCTGAATTTCTTCAGCCATCTCCTTCACTTTGTCACCTGACAGCTGTTTAACTTCCTGTACCACATGCTACAGAAAAAGATAAACCTACAGTCTTTATAAAACTCCTTGAATAGCAGAAGTTATTAAAGTTCAAAACTTGAAGAATTACCCACATTCATTATCCAGAGCCTTTTAACCATGGTATTGCTTATGCAGTGCAGGAAACAATGAGAAAGTGTCAAATGTTGTAATGTATAATTCATATACAGCAGAAAGACATTTATATTGAACTGTATTTGTGAAAACGTAACTATTATAATAATTTTGTACCTGTCAGCATATATACAGTCTATTTGATTTTCAGATTCATTTATATTTCATCTTTTTCTGTAAGTTCTACAAGACTCAGTCAAAAACCCCCAAAACACAAAGAAAACACCACCACCACCACCTTATTCAGTTAACAATTTTATAGCTTAAATTATACAGAATTTTCTATCTCAAAGCAAACTAATGCAATACAGAAAAAGAATCAGCTTTGCTACACATTAAAAAATGTCATCTAAGGCAAAATATCTTTAGTGCACAATGTATTCTGAAGTAGTCTTATTATTTTCCTTCTCTTTGAGTTCAATTGCACAGAATACCACCACATCAGTGGATACTCCATTATAGACAAGGCACCTTACATGAAAATTTGCAGTGCTTTATTGCCTGTACATTATTTATTAACTAACAATTCTCCCGTAGGACTGAATTTTTCACAGAGGCACTGATGCCTCACCTCCCACCCTCAGAATCCATGAAAAAACTTACAGCTGTCTATGAACATCTGAGTTTCCCAAAAATGGATCTGAAGAATTATTTCTGTTCTAAGACATTTGGAGTCACACAAAGAAAAGCAATGTTTACAAACACAATACAGTCTTGTTCTATAAATCAAGGTTGTCATAGAAGCTTTCAAGTCATAGAAAACTGACTTTATGTGTCTTATTGTTGCCCGATGCCCCAAAAAGAACACAAACTAACAGAGTTAGTTTATGCGGTGCTTTATTCAGGGCCCGGGGAACCTGCGGACTAGCGTCCAAAGTCAGGATCCCACAGTTCCCTTTTTCCATCAGGTTTTTATACCTTTTTACAAAATGGTCTACTTGCCAAAGTACACATTCTTCAAGACAATACAGATACATAAATCTTGTAGATATTATTCCTAAAAGTTATAAATTCTGTATGCTTGTCTACTCAGAACTATAGGCTACCCCCCTTAATCCCCCTTGCATGTTTTTTCATCACCAGAACCCTTTATTTATTATTATACTTTAGCCTTATCTTGTAAGTTTCTAAATGTTCTATATGCCCTACTGATTCCTTATTGTTTTCACAGTTCTACATGTCCTATACGCCCTACTAATTTCTTTAACTATTGTTTCACAATGTTGGTTTCCAGGGCCTGTCCGAAAACTGCAGTTTTCTAAGCCTTAGCATGACTACTACTATGTCTACATTAGTCCTTTTTCTCATTATTTCGGTATCATTATGTTTCTCTTTGTTATAGATGTGTCATAACCATTGTGTTTTATACAATGTTTGGTAATTCTTCTTAATTCCTTCAGTGACAGTTGCACTTCGTGGATGAAAGTTTTAGAGAGAACATTTTTTCATTATTCTAATTGCCCAATACCACCTGATATAGTCAGAAAGACTTTTCTCAATCAAAGCCTCAGATGAGCTTTAAAGTTGGAAAGTAAAAGGAAGAGCCAGTGATTAAATATTGCGTTATACCACTCGAAACAGTCTGCCAATCTGCCACAACTTACATTTACAACCAATTGGGCCAATACAAATTACAATATTTAATACTTTCCTTCTCCTTGAAATGCTACATATTGTGGTGGTGCATCCCTTCTACATCATCTGCAAGTAAATCATCCTCAGTCCTGCTCTGTGATCTCAGACATCCCTTAAAAGCCCTGACAAAACCAGCTGAGTAGTGAAGCGTCTCTTGACCCTGTCAGGTAAATCATGAGGCACTGCTGGAAAAACAAATTAACCGGAAATGAAAGAGACTTCCCGTTTTAATCTGTTGAACTTCTGTTTTTTTTGCATGGACACTTCCTGGCCATTTAATCACAAGACTTAGAAGTCAGAGAAGGCCCAGCTGTTTCATTATTTAGGCCTAATAGTACTTTTGTCTTTAACCAGACAATGAGGCTTAGATTTTTAAAACAGCTAGAGGAGCTGCCAACCCAGCAATGAAGACTTCTGATGGAGACCAAGTAACTGTCTCACTTAGAAAATCCTAGTTTGTGGAAGATTATCAAACTTTGAGAAGTTACTGTTTGGACAGCTGAAGATATTCTGATATTCTGCCAACTATCCGGCTAATATTTCAGTTTTTCATATCTAAGCTCTCAAAAGATTATATTCACGAACATTTGACTTTTTGTTTTTTAAAGTTAATAAATGCAACAGATCGACTAAATTCTTATTTCCAGTCTATACTGTATAGCTCTCAATGAAGTTCTAGTCATAGCAAACTGAACAATAACAGAACCTGTTAATTGATAATTGATGTCAACCTTTCAAAGAATAAATCCGATCAAGTAACCTATGAAAGGAAAAAACCCCACAACTAATTTTTAAACAATGCAATATTATCAATATTATAATTATATATAATATACAAACATCACCTTTTATAATCGCCTGTTGAAGAACCTACCTTTACTTACCAGGTTTACTTAAAAGACACAACCTATTCTTACATCTCTGAATGCAAATTATTTCAGATGAAAATTTACCCATTGCAGCAAATATATGCGAGTTAGTTCCATGCAGACTCTTAGAACTCTGGAAGGATGTACATATGTCAGTGTATCTCAAGTTAAGAAGTATAATTATTTTCAGAATGTGTGCAATCTCAGCTGATAAACTTAATTTTACAGGTGTCACTGAACTGTATCAAACTGATATATCTCTTTAGCCCAACACTGGATCTGTTTGGATCAAGCTGGTTTCTACAGAGCCATTTATATGCAGTGCAAGTAATACACTGTAGAAAGACACTTGAATAATGCAGAGAGCTGTTGGTTGTGTTAGAATCTGCCCTAAGCCAGTAGAACCTGAACTTTCTAAACTGTGGAGGACACCAAGCAGTTCTGAGGGAATCACACAAGTATCACTGCATTGTATCCCCTGCCTACATGCAGTGCTGTGCTATCATTCATTGCCTGGGACATCCCAGTATTGTGCTGCCAAAATAATCCAGTGCTCTTGATTATTAGTTCTACAAATTGTCCATATGGAGCCATAAGTAGACTTTCATGCTTCAGCTTGCATGACAGAAACACTTACTGTCATCTGTATTGTACTAAGATCCAGAAAAGAGACTCTCTTGTGTGCTTGAGCTGCGTGCTGCTTCATCTTGAGTGTCGGTGTCTGTAATAAACAAATATATTGAAGATAATTTATTGCCAACCTATTTTACAGTAAATTATGAGGAATCCTAATTTTTTCAATGCCTAATCTAATGGCACTAAATCCAGTTCTAATCAGACACAACTTTAACAGAATTCATACACAACATACTTCTCAGATTACATCATGGAACCCATGGAGATTTTATATATAATATAAATTTACATTAAGGAATAATAAAAAACATTAGAATTACTCCAGACATAGAGTATTTTAAACAACTTAGGCTAAAAAAGCCCCACTAAAAACTGTAGTATTTTAATTTATACATTTCAACTTGTTTGCTTTTATTTCTTAAACAACTGTTAAAGATGTCTGAAAGTAATTTCTTTTTCTGCGGCCATTATTTAAATGTGACTGTAGAGTGAATTATATTGTCAAAATTCTCTTCAATATCCAGCTAAAATACCCAGTAAAAAAACCCAATGTGAAAGAATCTCAATGTCATAATACTCCAATGTTAAGAACTTCAAGACCTTTTTGAACAACTACTTCATCCATTCTATGGATCTGACACCCAGTTGGTTTAAAATTTGAGTATGAACTAAAATATCTGTCACATACAGCTCAAGAAAATGAAATACAATGTCAAATGTTCTAGTGACAATTTCAGTAAAAATAAATAACTAACTCTAAGACTTTGCCTTTTTGGTCAAGGTATAATTCTGGTTCTTGATCTCTTTATAAGAAAAACTGGCAATGCATTTTCCAGTTCAACAACCTTTTAACCTTATCACACTTTGAAAATATCAAGACTCGACCTAAGCTATTTGAACTTAAAAAGAAAGAACTGAACAGTTTATTTTATCAAAACTATGGCAGAATGGCTTGGATTGGAAGGGAACTTAAAATTTAGCCCCAAACACCCTGTCATGGGCAGAGACACCTTCCACCAGACCATGCTCTGGCCTTGGACACTTCCAGGGATGGGGGTAGTCCCAGTTTCTCTGGGTAGTCTGTGCCAGTGGAAGGAATGGCTGGAGCTGTGTCAGGAGAGGAACAGGCTGGGCATCAGGAACAGGTTCTTTCCACAAGGGGTGCTTGGGCACTGAACGAGCACCCCAGGGAATGGTCATGGCCCCAAGGCTGCCAGAGCTCCAGAAGCATTTTGGACAACACTCTCAGGCACAGGGTGGGATTACTGAGGTGCCTGTGCAGGTCCAGGCGTTCAAGTCAATGATTCTGATGGGTGCCTCCTAACTCAGCCTATTCTGTGATTCTATGAAGAATTTCTGCCTTCTAATTGAAACCAATTTTCATCGAGTTTAAAGTCGTTCCCCCTTGTCCCATGCCCTTGTAAAAAGCCTCTCTCCAATTTTCTTGTAGGCTTCCTCAGGTACTGGAAGGCTGAAGCTTCTCTTCTCCATGAAGTAATTCTCTCTATTAAATACAGACCCAAACATACCTTGGATGGTTGTTCATGTCCCCTAAACCTGGGTGTTATATACCCCAGAGCCTTTGACCTCTGTTTGTAGGGAATAACAGCTTGGTCCATAGGAACTTGTAACCTGATCCAGTATTCTACGACACCATAATTTTGAATGTGTCCTGTTTTTCCTACGGAATAAATAGGGGTTTGTATTAATTTTCTTTTCAACATTAAGGTATGTCACTCAAAAACTAGGAAAAACCATAAAGTAAACATCTATAGATCAGGAAAAAATTAAAGATTGTGCCTATGCATTACGCCAGTGCTTGTGATGTGAGATCTGCAGCTCATGATATAAACAGAAACAGCTCCTCAGACTCTCCTTTTATGATCCAAAATCAAACCATGACCCTTTTTCCCTACTTATTATTTACTACAGGGTCAAAGCAAAGTTCAATATTTTTATCTCCTTAAGGCAAATAAAGGTTAGGACATTTTGTATGTTAACAGAAGTGTCCCAATAAGTGGCATGCAATTTAAATTACTGGCAAAAGTACCACTTTACAATGCCTTCTTATTAAACCAGATTCTCTACAACAGTGGGGAAGTCACTGAATATGCTGATGTAACAAAACGTTTCTAAAAGAAAAAGGTAAGCAGCTCAGAACACTGAATACTTCTTAGAAGTGTCTTCTCCAGGATACTTTAAAATTATTTTAATATAATAAATATGAATGTGCCTAAAATAATGCACAAAATGTAAAAAACCACCCTCCTGGATTCTGTTATTATATGAAATATTATTAACCATAAGCACCATGATTTGTACCTTTTTCACTATTATATAGTGACCTTTGTCTTACCAGTTTACACCATTTCTTCCTTTATTTATTGATAAGGAACGAGAGGATATACTTATGACATTCAGGCCTAACATAAAACATTGATGTGTGATATGGGCAAAGAGGGGGTGCCTCCTGTTTTGGGTTTTTTCACTCCTACCCTGTGGCTATAAGCCGTAGTGGGCAAAATTGCACCGATCCCAGCTTTCCACAAGTGTCAGCAGAAACACAAGAACATGCTGCACATCCAACAGAAAATAGCATTCTGGGAAATACATATTTTTCATTTTGAAATAGTAATGCAAAAATTCATTTTTGGTCAAATATGCGTTATTTATAACTTGCAATATAGTGATACATAATCAAACAGAAGACTTTGTGATATAATAACTACCAACTAAATTTGCTGTGTTGTAGATCTTGCCATCCTTTTCCAAGATCTCATGGAACTTAAGCTGACAAGAAGCAATTGTTTCATAATCTATGCCATACGCACGATGAACCTCAAGTGTGATGCTGTTTTCTTGTATATAGTGAAAGAAGCTGTCATCAGACTGCACAAGAAACTGAGAAGTGAAGTCGTATAATGGGATGCTCCCATGAACTACTGGGGTTATCTGAAGTTCAAAGTCATAGAATGCGTAAGTACAAAAGGTTGCAGGTTCCCAGTCACCAAAAGTGTGCATAGCTTCAGAAGAGAAGATCGCTTTGCTGATATGAATTTCAAAAAGGTTCTCTCCTCTTTCTAAATGAACAGTTTCAACAAATCCACCCACTGGATCACTTGGAAATACTTCTGGTCTGGACTTAAGTGGTTTTGTATCATACACAATGTCTCTTAATTGGGCTGCAACAGATAAAACAGAGCTATAATATGATTGCCTTTTAAAAAAAATCAAATACAATTAATGACTGAGAAGAAAGGATAAAAGCATAATTCAATTATATTAACAATGTTACTTTCATAAAAAGGCATTACCAAAAAGAATTCATACACTGAACACCCACTGAGAACAATGACATCAATCAAGAGTATTTCCTCAAGGAAGCTGCCTCAGTATACACAGACACAGGCCCCTAAAAGTTATTAGCAGAATATAAGGGAGTTAAAAAGCAAAAAATCAGAATTCTTACACAATATTCTAAGTAAGTATCACTATGCAAATATAGCAGAGATTTAAGATACATATTTTTGTAGGGTTGATCTAAATTTGCCAGAGAATCTGGCTTTTAACATCTGTTATATCTTGAGTGGACAGAACTATCAGCAAAGACCTTCACATGTTTCCCACCATCAGGTGGTGAGAGGTTAACACAGGTTGGATGGGGCTCTGAGCAGCCTTCTACTGGAAGGTGTCCTGCCCCTGGAAGGTGTTTGGAATAAGATGGGTTCTAACCCAAGCCATTCTGGGATTGTATGATTCTAAGAAACCAAAACACAAGCTTACAGAATTAGGACATAAACCACGATTCAGCAGATGCAATTTGGAGACAAAATGTAAAAATTGTTTCAACATCAATGTTTGCAAAATATCCGATTTGAGGCTTCCTATGCACCTTTTATGCAGTGAAGCCACTAAAAAAATACTTGAAGTTCATCCTGTTTAAATTCTGTCAGTGTATTATAGCAAGACTTGAGGGATTTTAGTAACACAAAGTGATTCTGTAATGACAGTACTGCAAAGTAAAAGGTTGACCATAAAAGTATGATTTATTTTAAAGGAACCAAGTTTGCTGATTTTATTCTTATTCAGCAATAACTGCAGTATAAGAAACACTGTTGGATTTGGTTTAATTAATAACCGTCACTTAAGTCAATGAAAATTAACTATAGATACCTTTCCATGTAAGAACTGACCCTTCTACCAGTTTTATGAATGGAAAAGTGTTTCAACTGGAGAACAAATTTACAACAGTAATTTGAAAGAAATAAAATATTAAAAAAAATGAGTGAAGAATATAATTTAAAGATACCTTCTAGTTTTCTGATACGTGTAGCTCTAATATCGAGAAGGTGGGTATACTGTTCCAGTTTTAACTCGTAGTCTTTCTGTAGACTTTCCATCTTTCTTGTCATTGTTTCTACTTCAGTCTAAAAAAAATTGCATGTAAAAAGAACTTACGGAAATTGCTTTTGGCTACAAGTTAAAATACAGTTTGATTTGAGAAAAGAACATTTAGAGTTATCAAAAACAGCAACAGTTTTTTTCATTTATCAATACAACAAATCAGTTCTATTCTAATTTCAGCAAAATCTAAAAACATCATGAGGAAAAACAGAGTAGCTTTTGGTTTAGGACAATATACCTAACAGTTTCTTTAATGATTTTGTTATTTTAAATGCTAATTAATTGAATGAAAAGTCAAACTATGATCTGCAATACTCCAACAGTGGAAGTAGAAAGAAGACAGTGAAAGCAGAGTGGTATGGAAAAGGAAGCTTATTTGATAAGCACATTTTACTGTTTTACCTGTGAAGATCTGGTAGGAGCTCAGAAATAATCCCAAGAAGAACAAAGTTTGAGGATTAAGAACAGGATGAGCTAAAGGACTACAGTTTACAGTCACTTGGAGCTCACATTTTTTTAAACAATACCTTCAGCAACAGCAGATTTTATGTTTGGTTTCCTATGCACAGACTGGCTTTGTTGCTGAACTTGCAAGTCTTAATTATTACAAGTGTCAGAGCTACAAAGATCAAAATGTTATTATCAAGTTATTTTCCACTGTGAGTAGAGTTTAGTACCTGGTAATCTTTGCTAATTTTGTGCTGCACAAGTAACAAATTCCTTGTCTTTTCAAGTTCTTGCACTGTTTCCGCATGTGTTAACTGCAGCTCCTGCATGGAGTGTTCTAAATCTTTATGGATAACATCTTCCACTTTTTCCAAGAACAGAACGTCCACATTCTTTCGTTGCTTTTGATCCTGGAGCACATTTGAAAAATTGCTAGAAAGGACTTCTGCAAAAGACTTGCATGTATTTGTGCCCGGCTAAATGCAACACCGGCATATACTTTTGGTACAACAGTAAGACAGTAAGCAGAACTTTATAAACTTTAAGCATGTGGTAACAAAAACAGGAATGAAGAAGACTAGAATGTGTCAGCATTGTTTTCAGCAATGTTATCTCATGATTATCAGGAACCAATTAAAATGTATCAGATATTCAGAAGCAATCACTCCTGTCTATCCAATGAAAATACACACAGATATATTAGCCTTTCTCATACTTAAATGTACAAACCCCAAATATTATTCTCAAGTCTACATTCCTTCTGTTATTGATACTGGGAAGTTAATTTTCATGGAGGTTTTTTTGTATTTTTTTTCCATTATCATTATATAATCATCATTACAGTAAACACTTTCTCAAGAAAATAAGTTCCCCAAACAGTGGAAATTGCAAAATTTTTCATTCACTGATTTCTTCCTCTCGCTCCATTTTTAATTTTTTATTTGTGCAAGAGAAAAAAGAATAGAGTGTTTTCTGAGTATTCTTGTTTTTCTGCTTTAATAAACAAAGAGAAGTTGCTAAGCATTGCTATACCACATATTGGAACTCCCATGCTTATGGTATACTTGCATCAATTACAGAATTAATAAACAAAATTGGTTTTAGTAGACATTATAGGGATAACAAGATGCTCAAGTCATATAAGTCATAAATAACAAGTCATTTAACTGAGAAAAACAAAGGTTTTTTTAAATGGCTGTGAATCTGATTTAATTCACTTTTGATGATATAATGAATTATTTACATAAATTAAAATTTAATTCTGGCAATTTTTTCATCTTCCCTTCAGATTAACTGTAACTAAAAATGACAAAAGCACACATTTGTACTTGAGGCATTAACTACTGAAAGATGCTCATATAATTCAGCCCTTGAAAATTCCAGGGGAGTAGAAAGCATTTAATGGTCAGCCAAGGATTTCACAAAAGAAGGAAAAAGCTAACCAAACCAACAAAAACCCCTTGCACAAACAAGAAAATAAGAGAATGCAAAACAGAGAATTCTAGAATGGTTTGGGTTGAAAGGGATCCTAAATGTCATCTAGTTCCAACCCCTCAGTCTTTGTAAGTTACCTTTATATGGAAGAGGGTTTCATTGAGCTCTGCCACACCATCTCCTCTTTCCTGAAACTTAATGGAAAGATGTTATCAGATGTGAATCGAAGAAATAAATTCAGAATAACAAGATATATACTCACTAGATATGACATTTTGCATGAATAAAAAACTACTTATTTTTCTATAATCTTTGACTTTCAAGAAGAATCTGCACTATGCATAAAACAGAGTTTTTTTCCCTCATATTTGAAACAAAAGTATAGCTCACCTTGGTCAAAAACTTCACGTGATTTTTCAGATCATCTAGTTGTTGCTTTTGTTCCAGGTAGCGTAACTGCAGGTCTTTGTTGTCTTGCATCAGCTTTTCCTTTTGGTCTTAATACAAAAGAACAAAATATTGCACTTAATTAAACATATTTCAAAAATTACAAACTTGTTTTTTTCATATTAATATATTCATGAAAATTTCATTGCAAAATGCGGAAACTAATGTGTTTTGCATAGGGAAATTTTTGTGTCCTTGTTCTGGTTAGGACGAGGTTAATTTTTGCAACACGTCAACTTTTACTGAAACAATAAATACTTCTCTATTAAGAAAACCATAAAGAAATTGCACTTAATAAATAACGTACTCTGTAAAACAGTGCTATAACTAAGAAAAAGAAATGCGGTAATGCATGAGATTTTATTTATGTAAAATAAAAAATATTTAGACATAACTAAGTAAATAAATACACTATATGAATTTATGAGTGACAACAATCCCTGCTATAGGAATCGGTTCAACTTAGATTTTTTAGTAGCTTATCTCAGTCTTAAAACCTGCATGAAACAGTACTGTTAGTAAGCTTCAATGAACATGGACCAAACAGGTATTTTAATTTGTTGCTGAGAACCTGGGAAATATTGGTAAGACATAAAACATGAGAATAAATGTCTAAGGAAAATGAGGCAGGTGGAAGGGTGATACAGCTTCTGCAAGCACCATACTGAGAAAAAAAAAAGGAAAACATAGTTAGACTGTTACTCTATTTTCTGTCTAAATACACTTTTAAGTATTACAAAGCACATTATGATGCTATGGCCACAAAAATACTACTAAAACATTCAGATCAAATTAAAGGGTCATTCTAAAATGGAAATAAATAAAGAGGACATGGAAAACGTCAAGATGATATTGGTCTCCTGCAGCATTAAGAATTTTCAAGACTTCATTTATTTTACCATTTTTCTTAGACCTGGAAAAGAAGTTTAGGAAAAAGACTCATATACCAAACGACAAAAAGTAGACAAGTCATTATTTCCACACTAGTTCTAGGCAGTATGTTAAGACAAGGATTAATTTAAATTCTCCTACTGAATTTCAAACAGGAATGTGCAGCAAAGGCAGATACTCTGAAATACATGACTGAGGAAGGTTATACTGCCTACGTTTTGTGAAAGACAGAGCTGTAATCAAATCCTAGATACAGAGGCCTAGAAGAATATTAGAACATCTACTCCAGCTGCAGCAAGTGAATTCAATAGAAATTGGAAGTGCAGTACGCTGGTGTTTCAGTTTAGGAGTACAATAAGCTGCTTGGGGAAGTGATCGCAAAGGGGTGACAGTTAAACACAATGCTCACAGAAGGAAAGAAGATGGAATACCAGTTTTTTCATAATCATGCTACAAATAACAACTGTTAGTATGTCATTATGTCATAATAACGTAGCTAAAGGCATCTGTATTTTAGTATCAGTTAAGGCTAATTTTGCAAACGCTGTGGTCAAATGTTTGAATATTCAGTCTAGTATTTGAAGTCAGCAAAGCTACTGAGAATCCTAATGGTAAGCACATGCTGAACTCAAGCCATAACCATAAGAAAGATTTACAACAAGTTGGCCTAAATTGTTCACAGAAATATACCTCTTAAAAATACACATTTGAAGACTCAACTCTAAACGAAATATTTTCACTTTCTGCCTGTGCTTGTCTTTTGTAAACTTCATATTGCTCCAGTAATCAGTGCTGAGATAAAAAAAAGATTGCAAGGTCAGTATACACTAAGAAGTTGTCCTACAGCATGAAGAAAACACATATGAAATAATCTATTCATTATATTAAAAGGAAACTGTGTTATTTTCAATGTACAATGCTGTAAATAAAAATCAGTATATACTGAAAATATAAAAAAATTTCTGAATTAATGAAATTTGTAGGCCCAGGGCCTATATTGGCTTCATGTAGCTTTGTACAGTGAACAGAACAGTGGTTTATAATTTGAAAGAGACTGTCAGAAGGGTCTCTTTTCCATAAGAACTTTCAGTGTGGAGAAGAGAAGAAATGCTGAATAAGGAGTAAATATGAACTCAACTGATGAAGAATTAAAGCAGCTGAAATTATATGAGCCTCATTCAGCCCATATTCTGTACTGAGTCAATTTTTGCACATAGCAGATAGTCATAACTTAGGTGCATTTAGCAAATGTACACTGACATCACAGCTTCAAAAACACCAGCAATAGAGACTACACTTTTCTGGGCAGTGTATCTCCAACATGGGTATGACCTCACATCTTGAGAAAGTACAACTTTTTTCAGAAATATACCTCTTTCTACTTTGATCTTGTCAAGGATTTCATTTTTGTCTGCTAAATCAGTTTTGATAGCTGTCTCTAGTTTAGCAATTTGCAGTTTCAGTTGCTGTTCCTTTGATCTCCATTGCTGTTCATGGGGCAGACTGAAGACACTGTGATAAAACAGTTAATGTTAATAAAATGTAAATGTAAATAAATGTAAATCTTCTGCAATCTATTTTGCTTGCAACTTTTCCCTCCCAGAGATCTATATAACAAGCCTCAACCAAAAAAAAAAAAAAAGAAAAAAGAAGTATTGCCACAGAGCACTATAGAGTGTACCTGAAGACTCAAAGAGAACGGCCTGCTCTAATGGCTGACTACATGGTTCTGAGTACTCATACTCATAAGTGCAGTTACATCAAAAATACTTGAAGAATGACCTTAAGGTTAAAAACAAAAAAACGATGAAAACAAGAACTGTAGACTCTGAAGTAAATGGCAAGGATTTATATTCCAGATTTGTGCTCTTCTTAAAAACTGTTTCATTTCCCTATATTTTGTTGTTTCCTCACTGTACACCTAACCATTTAATGTATTTCTCCAGGCACAGAGTGTCTTGACAGACTGTCTTTTACAGCATGCATGAATTTAAGGAATGCTTCTAAGTCCTGCAGTAAAATAATATATATTTTACTCTCCTATCATTTTGAAGATAATATGCAGGGAATATAATGCACTGCACCCACTATCACTCCATAGTACTGCCCAGGAACCGAAAAGATACAGCGTGTTCTCTAACTGCTTAAAGTCTCATTGATCCCATAAGGAAAGAGCAAAGCATATCAAAAAAGGTAGTTTTAACACTTCTTAAAGTGTTTTCACATTTTAATGACAACTATATGTGCATTTAATACCTTTACTACAATAACTTCACATAAAGATGTAGCTACATCTAATCCTGTTTTCTGGAAGACTATACTGTCAGAGACCATTAAGAGTTACTACGATAGCAGTTCAAGATTTCAGTGTTGAAACGAAGAACATTTCAGAAGACAGGTTTCATCCAAGCCCATATAATGCTAATGTTTATGTTGGTAGGTTTGAATTGTGTCGCTTTCTTCATTTGAATTTGAAGATTCATGTGGAATGCCTTTCACTTCTGCTGCATTTCATTGGAGTTGAAGCCAGGTGGACAAACTATAACTGTCAACCACATCAGGCACTGTTTCTTTTGAAAGAATTTAAGCATTGCCAGACTTGCATTATAAGGTCATATCAAAACCTCATTTTGCTTTCCTTGTGTGCGTGGATTTTGCTTTCCCAATTATCCTGTCTTTATCTCACTGCACAGTTTTTCTAGCTTTTACCCTTTCAATCCTCTCCCCAGTCTGCTGGTGGAGGAGTGAGCTACGGCTGCGAGGGGCTTGGGGGCTGGCTGGGGTTAAAGAACAACATGGAATGATGAAACGTGAATCAACATTTAAATGGGACTGTATGAAAAGACAGGTCATTTTAGATAAAAAATAGCAACACTGTAGGTTACTGCATAGTAACAGAAGCATATTCAAATTTATTTAGCTAAATATCTTCTTAAATTCTCTATGATTTAAGTAGAACAGAAATATATGTTGATTTGTTAGTGTTATTTTTCTGCAGAATAATAAAAAAGGAGAAAAAGAAATCACAATCAGAAATATTTATAACATGATCAAATTTTGGAGAAATCTACAATAATGAACTTAAGTGACAGACAACTGATCAACTTCTCCTAAACAAAACTCTTGAGTATTGTAATTATACAACTGTTACATTTTACACATAAAAAACTGCTTCAAGTTATTTGTATTCATTATTTTTCACTTCTATAATCTTTAATTTCACCACATACAGTACAAGAATTGTAAGAAATATTGTAAGAATACTATAAACAAAATTTGATATCACTCACAATGTGTTTAATCATTGATATTTTTTTGACAGACATCACACTGATAAGCCAAACACATTAAGATACTAAATAATTCCAAGAAAGGATGCCAAGCATTTTACCTACTTTCTAAGGCAATTATTAAATTATCTAACACTCTTTAGTGCAAAAAATCAGTTTCACAATAAAGGAAAATATAATTTTAAGATAATTTTTTTCTTTCATATGCTTGTGGCAGTTGGCTAGAATTACTTCTGTATCAGTAGAAATGAAATGATAGCTATTACAAAAGAAACAAACCACACCTCAAAAATAATTAGTGGAAAAGCTGTCAAATATCAGACTTTATACGGGTTCACTGTGAAGTGCTGGAATAACTTAAGACAAAAATTCAAATACCTCTTTATTAAAAAAAAAACAACCCAAGAAACAATCACAAGACCCAAAATAAACCCAAATTAGTATATATATACCTAGATGTATTCTTCCTTCAACAATAACTCTAAAGAAAATAATGAGAAATTAAAGTAAGAGCTTCCTTAATTTAGTTCAAATTAAAGTGACTTCAACTTATTTTTAATGTAGTAACCTACTGTTTCAAGAGTATTAGAAAAACAGGACAGATGAAACACAGGCAGAATGTTTCCATATACACTTACTGATATGATCAACTGGAGCACGAAGATATTCGCACACGTGCACAAACACTCAATATGCACATTCCAGCATGGAGTGTATGAAGAATTATTCAACAGGACAGGAACCTAATTT
This sequence comes from Oenanthe melanoleuca, assembly GCF_029582105.1. Taxonomy (NCBI): domain Eukaryota; kingdom Metazoa; phylum Chordata; class Aves; order Passeriformes; family Muscicapidae; genus Oenanthe; species Oenanthe melanoleuca. The sequence continues at coordinate 17,082 of NC_079338.1, read as the reverse complement.
TTTATATACAGAAACCATAACTTACCTGTTATGCAGCTTATCATAGTTTTCCTTCAAGAGCTCATTCTCTTTTTCTAGATCATTTATTCTTTCCTGTAACTAAAATGAAGAAAGAAGTTTCATTTGATGCACAGCACAAAAGGAAATTACTGTGAATGTGTGAAGACAAATAGTTAATTATTTGTAGGCATTGTCAAGCTATTATTGCTTCTTTTTATACAAAATCAGAATCACAGAATATTCTGAGTTGGAAGGGGTCCACAAGGACCAACTCCAACTTTTAAATGAATGGCCCATTCAGGGATGAAACCCACAACCTTGGTAGTATTAGGATCCTGCTCTAACCAACAGAGCCAATCTCAGGGTATACATGCAAAATAATATAAAAATCTAAAAGTCTAAGTGCCTTACTGACATTATAAACAACATATCCTTGTTTTCAAAATATTCACCTAAAGCAAGACATAACTTTAAAGCTATGAGATACCAAGAAGATATCTACATGCATTACAATAGTTTAAAGGTTTGGAGGAAGTATCTTGAGATAATCTTGGTAAACTTAGTTCATGCAATATACATTTAAAATAGATAAACCAGGTGGTAAAACTAAATTTACTACAAAATGTAACAGAAAAACAAGTAAGCTTACAGACTCTTACTCCTCATGCCTTGAAGAGAATGACGAACAAACCACTTGACTTTTAGCCCTAAGTTTGCATGACATTAGTCTGAGGGCCACTAGACAAAGAAACAGAAGTAACTGATTTGAACTGCTAAGTCAGATGTAACACTATACTGCGCTGGAATTAAATCAGGTTGAAAGAATACTAAAAAACTATTATCAATAAATTGAGTATGATTTTCCTTGACTTAACAAACTACCTGTTCAGGATCAGAATTGATATGAAATCCTATGCTTTAACCTCAAATATTGTCCAAACACTGGTGCAGTGACTAAGGGGCACAGGGAACAGGTGTGGTTGCTATTCTATCAAAGGCAAGCATCAGCCCGTTTCTCCTTTTTAATGGGATAAAAGTATATATATCACTAGTATATGTATCACTAGGTCAGCCTTCTAAATGTGTTTGAAACGTCTATTCACATTTCCACAATTAAAAGGTATACCATCATTCACTCTTCCCTTATCTATATGTACTTCAAACAGATTCAAGATCTCTTGAAGACAATCTCACCTCTTCTGTCCTTCTGTTCGAAATAGTCACTGACTGCAATTCTTTTTGAAGATGAAAGCACTTCAACCGCTCATCCTTAAGCTGAATATTCAGTTCATCACCTTTTGCTAATAAAGCATCATGGTTGGTCTTCAAGTTCTTTAGGTTCTGTGAAAAGGAAGGAATACCAATATCAGACCTAGCAGAATGTTCTCAGAGTGTATAGGTGCCATTGAGTACATGTCCTCAATGTGATCAGCAGGACACAGTTTTGAACTAAGTAACTGAAAGTAACTTATACTTCCCATGGCCAGCAGAACATGACCTGGTTGCTCTCCTAACATCAAACCCTCAGTTTTACTCAAGAAAATGACAACGAAATAAACCTCTAAAGCAATGAAAAGATTTTGCTGTGGTTAGAGTGGTTGGACATGCTAACCAAAAGCCACCGCAGCAGCAAGCAGCAATCAGTGTTGTCCACATCTACACTCATCATAGAACCTGCCACAGGTCTTTTAACCCTTATATTTATATAAACACATACACACAAACATACAAATCATTATACTTACAGATATACATATACACACAATTGTAGATATATGATTCTTTTGCAACCCTCATGCATTCAGCTCTATTTCCCAGACTGAAGAACTTAAATATGAGACTTCTGATTTCCTTTATATTTTCATTTACTTTGATGGATTATAGTAAGGCACATTTAACCAATTTTAAAATTAAATGAAGGATGCTGATAGAGCCTCTATTTCCAGAACATTAGTTATTGCCTATATTCCATAATCCTGAAATTAACCCTCATTCATTAAAAATTCTAATGTAAATCACATTCTAATTATGATTTGAGACAAAAGAGTTGAAAGCCCACTCTGGTTTCATAAAATGAAACTGGATGAGAATTTATGCCAAATACATATGTGAATATAGTTAATGTTTAATGCTTTTAGACACAAAGAAGTTAGCTTCATTTTCATACAATATTCCTACAAAGTAGTTAAATGGAGAAGCTAAATGTTAATCCTGTAAAAATTGATTACATTCACATCTCCAGTCTGAACAGACTAGAAATGAACAAAACACTCATGGAAAATCAGTCATCAACTTGATCTTCAGCCTTTTGTATCTCATTTCTCAGGAAGATTAAAATCACAGGGACTAAACAATATTAGCAGTCAGTCTAGGAAAAAGAAATAGAGTTATTTTATAGCTCTTTTTATAACTAATTAGTTACAGTTACAAATAGGGAGAATTTAACTCTAAATTCTAGAGTCAAACTTGTCAAAATCCTAATTTTAGATTTTAGATTTCTTAACAGAAAGAAGACAAAAAACCTTGTTAAACCTCTCAGTTTGGCAGAGAAGCTACAGGAAATACACTGAAGAAGAGGAGGGAGGCAAAGCAAAACAAAATGCAGAAACAAACATGGGCATAAAAAGGAATCAAACAAAAATCTAATGGCACAAGTGTTATTTAGCGTGCTAACAATAAGCACACACAAGTATGAGTTTATAAGGATATTCAGTGTTTCCACTTCATAAGGTTGAATACTTGATGAAGCTCTATGGCAGTTAGGATTCCTACTTATAGGAATTCTCCCATGTCCAAGGTATTAACATACCACCTCTGTTTGCACATGCCATTCTCCAAATGCACACAAGAAAAATCAGAAAACAGCTGTGTAATTAAAACCTATAGGTAATCTACCATGGAATTGCATGTTCTGGAGATATTTTCAAAAATTAATACTTAAAGTAGCCCTCTAAAATAATTTCCATGAACATATGAGCTTAGGTTAAATCCTACTGTCAGAACAGAAGAGCCAAACTGAACCAATCTTCAGTAAAGAGTAATAAAGTGGAGGGGGCTTGGTACCCCTTTTAGCAAACCAGTTCATCTAAGTTAAAGTCCTCTCTCTATATCAGAGATCAGGGATCTCTTTCCATAGCTAGACGACCCAGTTCATTCTTCATAATCTGCTTGGTATGACTTTGCAGATGAAATCACCAAGACCTGCTAGACCCTGCTGAAAAGAGAGATTAAGACTAAAAATCCCTACTCCATCTGGAGTTTGAATGTAATGTAGGTTCATGCAGGGTTCTAACTCAATATTGAGTTAGAATCAAGAACTCTGTATAATTTTTCTTCTGTTTAGCACGCTTATGTGATAAGAATATAGGAATGTTACTGACCAAATTGCAATTACCTCTTGAAGCTGGAGAAATTTTCCTTCCATTACTGAAAGAGCATTGGTTTTCTCAGCCAGCTGTTTACGGACTTTGATCATTTCCACATTGTCCTGAATGTTTAGCCTTCAAAATTAAAAAGAAATGCATCATAAACACATACTTTGAAGAAGATGCAGTGTGTAACACCCAAATTAATTTGTTCTTACATAATTCACTCTAGAGTTTAGATAAATAAACATTCTACTGTTTGACAACACAGCAACTTCAACCAATACATATACACCTTTGTTTAGTGCATAAAACTCTATCTGACAGAAAAAGGAAAACAATCCTATGCCTGAAGAGATTGTTTTCCCTCCCTCTCACCACCCAAAGTATTTGGTGCCATTAGAATACCATTTTGTGAAGTTTCCACCTATTACTGTAAAGAAAATGTGAGTAAGCAATTTAGACTGTAACACCTTAAGTCTGGTATTCAAATAAGCTGCAGCTGTGTCATAATTACAAGAAAATTATTTAATATCTATGCAGGTATCTTACAATACTAAGATTAATTTGAGCCTGTACTGTTTATTAGAAAGGACATTTAAAGTAATTTGAAATTTTAAAAAGTATCTACTTAGGTGTTTTTCATAACTTCAAATGTTGCAACTAAACCCCATTACTTCCACAAGTACAATAGGAGAAGCCAATTAGGATTTTTATTAATACAAATTATGCTAAAATCAGAATAAATTTTCAATATCTGAAAAGGCAATTTCTCTTCCACTATTTGTCTATTTTAGACATGCTGGACAAATTCTTACAATGCTATGCTGCAGCAAGTGAAGGGGCTACAAAGCTTAGACATCTGGAGAACAGCTGAGTATGTAAGTAAAGCAATTTTGTTCTCTAATACCAGAACAGTGTTAAAGACTTTCATTTATGCCAAGATTTCCTGCAACAGCAGAACCAGTATTTTTCTACTATTTGTAGATTCCAAATTATTGAGTATTAGTGAACATTAAATTGTCTGCTATGAACCTACACCTAAAATTTGTTAAGAATTAAAGTGAAAGAAAAATAGGTGATTAGAATCTTATACCTTGAACTTCAATTGAACCTGCATCAGCTGGGAAAGAGTTCTTTAAAATGGTAATTACAACCTTTTTGTTTATTTATGACAAAAAACATCATAATGTATTATTGTAAATATCTCCTTGCTTAGAATTATCCATGCTAGATGGCAAAACATTTTACGACTTGGTTTCACTAATCGGAAAATAATTAATAAGGCCCATATTTCTTTACAGAAGCAGTAAGTTCCACAGCTACCTACATACATTATGGCATAGCTCTTCTAATGTTTCCATGATGGAGATTTTAATTTTTCACAATACCTTTGGCTTGCTGTACCCTGCTCTTTCAGCCGTAGGGTGAATTCTTCAATTTCCTTTTCTTTCCTCCTCAGCTGACTGCCAAGAATCTCTCTGGCATGGTCTAGTTCCTCAATTTGTTTCCTCTGGGACTCAATGACAGTCTCCCTGCAAGTACAAGCATCCTATATTCCAAAATCAGTACTTTTTCAAAGGAAAAGAGAAAGAGTACTCACGTAAGCCAAACTTTAAAGTATTCAGCAAAATCTGTATTTCTTATTAACATACATCATAGGAGAGGCTTGTGAGTTTAAATTGCTATAAGAGTGTGACACAAACTCTCAAATTAAATGTTTCTGTGGACTGAATAATGTTTAGCAGAACCTCACTAAAACTCTGTCCGTGATTTCTCATACACTGTATTAGAAGTATCCTCCTTCTAATCCATCAGCACCAATGGTTTCTCAAAAACAAAACAAAAAAAAGCTGTCACAACATCAGGTCTTCAACAGACGAAGCACTGAAACTAATTTTTAAGCTTTTTTTCTGAGATGGGAAAAATCTAAAACCCCCTACACCCCAAAAATCAAAATATGTGTTTTAAACAGTGGAATTTATCCAGTAAATGCAATTTAAAAAGTAATTTATATGAATATTTCTGTACAACTGCTTCCTATGATTCCAGTTAATCTTTGTGTTTATAAAATTTCAAGCACAAAAGCAAAGACTGCACATTAATCCATATATTTCTAAACTTAGCTTGCCTATTAATTGGAAATCTAGCATTTACAGAGAATGTAATTGATAATCTGATTTTAGTAAATCAATATGGAAATAAACAGCTTTTAGAACACCCAAGTTTTAAACACACAATTCAAAGAAAAATATTCTAATTAGACCTCAATCTTTAAATTAGATGTTAACTACCTTTTCTATGTAACACTTCTCTATTCTAATGCAATCTTTACATCAAGGATGCTCTAAGGGTTTCCTAGGCTTCAGTTTCAGTTAAAATGTGGAGTCGGATTACAAACCACACTCCAAAATGCAAAAGTGAATCAGAATAATTTTACATAACTATCCCAATGCTTTTTGCACTTATCCATAAAATCTGTCTGCCTCTAAAAATGAAACTTAAATGCATCAGCGAAATGAATACACATAGTCACTTGCATGGTGCTGCACATTTTAGAACTTATGTTGGTAAAAATTTTGCAGGTAAGGTTCCTTCTTCTTTCGTCAGCTTTGACCCTAACAAAAAGGATGCAGGCATTGCATCCTAACAAATAGAGCCTCACCGCTGGAGACCAGTTTTAACTTGTAGCCAAATTCTTAAGTACCTACATTTTGCATTCTAAATCCCTGATTCTCTGTTCTCTTTATCAAAAAACATTTCTGCATTGTTACCAGTGTTATTGTTGTCAGAACCAACCACTTTATTTTCTGAAGTGAAAACTAATTAAAATATATACTTTTTTCCTTCAAGAAAACTGGAAGTTTTAAGAATTATGACAAAAAATAAGTAATATGAAAATCATACAAATTTCTGATTTCAGCCCTTGAAGCCTCGAGCAGACTCTGTCCGTGTTTGGAGAGCACAAGATCAGATGATCTCACTTCTAAACTCTGATATCTCATTCCTGAAAACCAAAAAAAGACAAATTTTTGACTTGTTGAATGAAAAAGCTTTTAACAAACCAACTATCTTTATACAGTACAAACAATTGCAACTTCTATACGGATGTCATAAAAAGTACTTTTTTCATCAAAATCACATGGAAAGAAATAATCATAGCATGCACATTATAAGCTGCTGTAAAATCTGAGGGATGGGCAATGCAGAACAGTGTTGAAGTGAACTGTTAAAAACATGTCCTCAAAGTTTTTTGGAAGACTTTGCTTTCAAAAACAGAGGCTAGAGATCGTGTCTTCAAAGAAGAGAAATGTGGGTATTATTAGAGAAGAATATAGACTTGTAATCACTTTTTCTCAGCATTTTCTTTGCAAAATGCAGGGGTCATTCACCCAGACACACAACTGTTAGGACTATATTTTAGTAGCAGTGCAGGTAGTTTCCTTGTGTTGTGCAGAAGCATCCTATGCCCATAGAGAAGAAGAGAAGTGAGAAATTATTTAAGGAAGAATTGTTACTTCAGGAGCAAATGCAATGGTTTGTTCACATTTTTCTCCTACTCTTAGCAAGAAGAAATTAACCAAGTTTTGAGGTGGGATCAAACACATTTCATTTCAAAAACAGCATTAACACAGCCATCCCTCAGTCTCCAGAACTGCATCATTTAGGTTCAAGGTACAATGATACCAGCAGTTTCCCAAAATGCCTGAAAAAAACTAACTACTTTAATGCTTTACCTTGATCTATTTTGAATTTTGATATTTAAGTGTATTTTAAGGTACTTGTAGTTGTGATACATATGTGCATGTGTGTGTGTGTGTGTGTATGCATATGTGTGTGTATATATGCCTACAGTATATATTTATTTTTGTTTACTTTTGTCCAAATCAAGGAATTTCTTAGATGGTTGCACTCAATAAAGAAAGCAAGTATTTACAGAACATTCATACCTGATTAGGACTTTTGGATGAGCTTTCCACGGTATTTTTTAAATCAGCCAAACAAAAAGCAGATACAGGAAGCTATAATTATTATTTGTAAAGTTTTCTTGTCTCTTCATACTTTAGAGACAGCTGAACTATCCTTATTTTTTCCAGGCATTTTATTTTTCAATAATTGCTCTGCATATTTTCTGATCTGCACTACAAATATTTTGAAATTCAGACTCATGGTTTCAAGAGCAATCAAAGAGTTCGCTGTTTTTAATAAATGTGAATTATACCCTTCTTGGTGTGCTCTGGCATCCCCACAGCCTCATTCTCTTTTTTGAGACCAGTGTTCACACGAGACTGAACAGAGCTGTACAGACAAGGCCTATGGCCTTGAATCTGGAGCTGCTGTTTAGTTGAAATGAGTTTGTTGCGGAGGCTCTCATTTTGTTTCTCAAGCTCACGAACTCTTTCTCGCAAATGCTCAATCATGTCTTCCAGCTCCAGAGCTTGACCCAGCCGCTTGGGTCCACAGCCAGCCTGGTCCCATTTTCTTTTATCATTAACAAGCCGTATTAATTTGGTGGTCATTCTGGGGAAAACAATCAAAAAATATGAAAAATAATGTGAAAAGTCAGCATAAGAAGTATTCTGTTGAAAGGAACTTAACCACTGTGAAGACTTCAGCATAGAACCTTGATAGCAAACTTCCAAGTTTTGATATAACTATTGTTGCCTTTGACGAGTTCCTTGAAGGTAACTGAAACCACTGAGCAGCAATCTGCTTCACAGCACTGACAAATAACAGTATCCTAAGGCTTATCATTTCAGGTTAGTAAAGAAGAGACATATTTACATTGTGTATAATTTTACCTAAGTGGACTATGAATATATATATGTGTGTATATATATATATATATATATATATATGTATATTATACCACCTGGTATAAGTGGATGATGAGAGGTATTTCCAATGCACAGAAACATAGGAATTGACATTTGAAATACTGGAGCAATTAATTCGATCTACAATCTTGTATTTGACAACAGCCTGACACAAAAGATGGAAATTATGTAATGCTAGTCAACTGGACCATGGCTCACTGAATATTGAGTCAAAAGAAAATAATGTTTTGGACTTTAAAGCATTAAATAGGCAATATTTTCAACTACCCTTTGATGAATTCATTAGCTCCTCACCAGAAACTGCCTTTGATGTAGAAAGACTTTGTTAAAAATTAGTACAATGTGAACACAGAGTCACAGCATTCAGTCCTCCTGCAATATGGCAACACTACAAACAGTTCTTCACAGTCCAGACTGGTTTGCCGCCACACTAAGTCCTGGCAAAGATTAGTACACAAATCTTAGTATACTAAGTTTAATAATCACCCTAAAGTTGCTTGTGTATTATTGGGCAAACTGGGTACTGTGCTCGCCATGCTATTTGGGACTTCGTCACCGAAGTTATCTATTACACTGAATAAAGGAGCAATGATTATAAAGATATTTTAGTGTTAATCAACCAATGAAAAGCTAGATGTTATTCAACTTCTTGAAAGACAGACTGGGACCAAAAACGGGGCAGAATGTCCCTGTATAAACCATTTTGATTCTAGAATGAAATGCCTGATGGACCATCAGGCTTCTACAGGCCGCCCTCCAACTACCAGAACACTCTGCCAGCACCGCTGGGAATCCAAGGCATCACCTCTGATGTAGCAAACAGCAGTGTACCTCTGTACATGGAGATCTAACAGGGGTTACTGCAAAAACCATCTCATATACTCAGAGATAAACAGAAATCAATACAAAAACCACATCCAGTGAGTGATTTTTGCTACTGCATTAAAAAGTGGTCTGAGAGAAATCAGCATGATTTTTAATTTGTTGATGAAAAGGGACAAAAATGTACTGAGAGTTAAAATTAAAATATTAAACCCCATACCTTTTAATTTTCTCCTCTTGCTTATTTGCATGCTGTTTGAGTAGGATGTGGTCATCACGTAGATGAAGAAATCTGTCTTCCAGCTCCTCTCGACTGATTCGTGATATGATTTCTTGAGCTTTTGCATTCTGTGTAGATGATGATTCTACCCAAACCAAGGCAATTTTAAGTTACCTTCAATATATTAAACAACATATAATTCAAAGTCTAACTCACTTTGAAATTTTGAAAAAAAAATTAACGAAAATTTTCAAGTAATATGATATTTTACACTTGTTTCAGTCTATTGATTAATTTCCTAAGACTTACTGGCAGGTTAATCACTTCCTTTTTCCTTTCTCATAGAGAATAAAAAAAAACGTAGCTCAAATGATTCAGCAAACTGATTACCCACCAGGCAATGCAAACATAATTTAGCAAGCAACCAGGAATAGTCAAACATACTACTTATAAAAACAGGATGAGCATTACCATTGAGATGCTTCCTAATCTGTTTCAAAATGAACATACTCTTTTGAAGATTGAAAGAATTAACTCGCAGTTGTGAAAATGAACTCAAATAAAAGACTAAGCCCAGCAGTTCCATTCTAATAGCAGCTGAGTAACACATAAGAATTGCATAGTACTTTTGGTTCCCATTTTGTTAAAAGGATCTGACTTTGTCCTCAATTCAGCAAAAAAGCATTCTCTTTCCTTCTGGAAGGATGAATGTTATAGCTCAATGAGTTTTCCAGTTTTTAGCATCTCACAGCAACTTCTCTCTTTTAACAATCTACTTGAACATAGTCACAGTACCTTTCAAAATTTAACTGTGATTTTGAACTTCATTTTGTGAAACATTTTTAGAAAGAAGTTAAGGAAGGCACTGATTGAAATCTGTAATTGCAATAAACAGCACCTGGTACAAACCTTGTAATCCTTCAATTCCAGCTGGAGTTAGCACTGTAGCTCTCATAGCCAGGTTCCCCACAGTTTCATCAGCAGAAACAGGCATGGCTTACCTAGGAATAACAAAATTCAAACGCTTCTCCATCTGCAATTTAAACTGTGAGACTAGAATGAACTACAAAACATCATATAAAACGATGGCAAAAGTAATGACATTGACTATGCAGTAGCTCCAATGGTATTTAATGCATGCAGAATGTATTAGAGCTTTTAAGGTTATTGTCTTCAGCAACCTTTGAGATAAGGCCATATTTCCAAGTACATATGCGAAGAGGACCTGAGGAGGTTTCTTCTGGGTTGTTTTGTTTGTTTGTTTGTTTGTTTGTGTTTCTGGTGTGGGTTTTTGTTAGGGTTCTTTTTTTTTTTTTTTTTTTGGTTGGTTGGGTTTTCTTTTGTTGTTCTTGTTGTTGTTCATTTTAAGTCAGGTCAAAGCTTAAGGCATCAACCGGTAGGTGAGTAATGCCATCTTCTACACTCTGAATGGGACTCTGAAATAAGGTGCTGGGGGTTATGGAATCATTTCAGTGTTAACTGCCAATCTCTTAGTCTTCTTTCAATCATTGTTCCAAGAGAAATTACTTTTTAAAATAAAGACACGCCTATGAATGAGTGGCCAGAGAACTAAGGAATGCTGAAACAACGTGAAAAGGAGGCACATGAAGTCCTTAGGATGGCCTTTCCCTCCTGCATTGTTACACTCTTCAGGTGATATAAATTGATTCACTTCCTTAGTGAATCCAAAAATATCTAGGAATACATTGGCATATTAACAGAGACCTTAAAAAGACTTGCATCAGAAGACAGAAGTGACATAGAACAGCCCACAAACATTCCATGAAGTATCTCTTAATTTTATCATCAAAACTACTGCCGAAGTGATGTCCTTCTTCTACCAGCAAAGCCCTCTATCTTAAACTAGTCTCCATATGGCTTTGTCCTAAAGGAACAAAAAGGATTAATGGAAGTTCAGTTTCCAACTAAGTCAGTCTTGCTTGCAAAAAGTCTTTTGTTTTTTTAATCACTAAAATTTAGAATAAAATAACAATTGATACCTGGACAGACCCAGATAGTATGCTGCACCTCAAAATTTTAAATCAGATTTTATCTCCAAGAAAAGTTACCATACAGTCACTTCAGCACTTTCGTTAATCAAAAATAAAAGAACTTCACATACAAAGAGAAGAAAATTTTCCATATCTCTAGAATTTGCTTACAAAAACTTCCAGTTAGATATAAGCAAGAATTTTATAGTTACTGGAGTTCAAAAAACTTTAACTTCCTTCTATACTTCACTACTTAATGTTTCTATCACAAATTACTAAACACTGCATATGACTTTACTGTGTTATGTGAGACCAGCATGTAACGAGATAAATACTTAAAACTAGAGAATCATATATAATTTTGGACCTAAAGCATAAGGTTTAAGTCACAGAAGCGAACTGTTGACCCAGCGTCATTTCAAAGTAGTAAAACTAAAGATGGATTACTTAAATTTTCAAAAGTACTCTGCCAGTGGGGGTAGGAAGCAGTCCCAGGGAAGGGATTTCTAGGGAAATCAAAAATTACACCTTTTAATTGTTTCAATATGGATTTAGAATTTAACGAGTCTTGTACATGGCCAAAATGATGCTTTTCTTGCTATTTTCCCATACTCGGGCAGGGAAACCCAGCGGGTTGAACCCAGCGGCCTACTCCCGCTTTTTACGTACAAAACAGATACCGCAACCGAAAAGGTCTCTCAGGCTGCTCTGAGTAAAGCGGTGAGGCGCTGCCTTTCCCACGGGCACCGAGCTGCGCGCGAGCAGCCTCACGGCTCTGACACGATCCCCTCAGGGGCTCCGCCGCAGGCCGGCTCCACGGCTGGGGACAGCCCGCTGCGGGGAGCGCTGCCACATCCCCCGGAGCAGCTCCGGGCTCACGGGCTCCCCGCGCCGTTCCTGGAGAGGAGCACCCCTCCCACTCACCGCCCCGCCGGCCCGGCCCGAAGCCCAACGCTCCGCTGCAACTGCCCGGGGACGCACGGCTCCGTCCTCTTCCGGGGCCGCGGGCCCCCTGCCTGCTGGGAGTTGGAGTTGGCGGCGAGGCCGAGCGCCGCCGGCCCGCTCTCGGGACACACGGCTCCGTCCGCTTCCGGGGCCGCGGGCTCCGCTGCCTGCTGGGAGTTGGAGTTCGCCCGCTCTCGGGACACACCTGCCTCTGCCGGCGCCGCGCTCGGCGAGCAAAGCAGGGGAGCGGCAGCGGGGACTGGAGGTACTGCTTTAAAATGTTTAATATGTAAGCGTTTTCTAGATTGCTGCTCTTGATGGCTGTTGTACCGCTGCTGGGTTTGTTTCCAAAACAGCAGTCCGGAAAAGCAGTAAGTGAAAGTAATTCTAGTGATATTAATGAAAGGAAGGCTAAAGAATAAAGTTAGAGGAACAGAGGGAGAAAGAAAGAAATAGAGGGAAATAAATTTAGAGAAACAGAGGGAGAGAGAATGAAAGAGAGGGAAATAGAGAGTTAGAGAGAAACAGAGAAATAGAAACAGAAGGAGAAAGAGAGAAGGAGACAAACAATATAAAGGGAGAGGGAAATAGAGAGTTAGCGAGAAAAAGAAACACAGTCAGAGAGAAAAAGAGTTAGAAACAGGGTAAGAGAGAGAAAGCAAAAGACTTAGGGGTTAAAGGAAAATAGTAAAATACAGTTAGAGAAACAGAGAAAAAGAAATAGACTTACAGGGAAAGAGTGGTAGAGGGAAATAAGGATATAGTGATAGACTTAGAGAATCAGAGAGACACAGAGAGTTCAAAATAGAAAAGCAAAGTCAGAAACAGACTGAAAGGTAAAGTGAGAAGAAAAACAAGAAAGACAGTGAAGAAAATTAATAACCAAATAAAGATGGGGGGGTGGGTAGAGAAGGAGTGGGGTTTCTTTATTCAATTCAACTTTATGAAATTGATTTTTTATTTACACTTCATCAAAACACAGCCAACAATGTATACAAAGGCAAGTACAGTTACAAGTTGAATTACAAATACAATCCATATACATGCTGTTAAATGCAAACTCACATACAGAGCAATACATGGAAATGCAGCAGCAAATGCAAAACACCACCATTGACTGCAAGCCAAATACATATTAACACAATATATCCATCCTCCTATTTCCGATCTGTTGACCGCAGTTTCTTTTATTTATACAGGAAATCCAAAAGACAATCGGCACACAGAAAATATAACTCTCGTCCACCACACACGACTCTTTAGGCTTACCTGCTTGACCGCTCTCCTTGACCCCACGGCTCTTGGTGCTCCTCGGGAACCCAGTTCCCGGGAGCCTCGGGAAAATCCTACTGCCTGACGAAAATCCTGGTCCTGGACGGTCTGCGCCCTAACTTTGGCGATGAACGTCGCCTCGCAGACTGGCCAGGACCGAGGGAAAAAAACCCAGCCGCGGGGGAAAAAAAACCCAAAACCCTGGCTGGGGATTTTTTATTCTAAATGTAAAAATTAATTGAAAAACCTGAAAGGTAAAAGTCATACACACAAGCTTAGAACCAGTCAGCACACACACTCACACAGGCTGACGCAAGCATCGGCAGACAGATGCAAGCTCTCACACACGGACATACTGCAATCCTTACTTGAACTTACTTGCACTGAAGAGGATACTTGAACATATCTTCTGGCTGCTGGTCTTTGAAATCGAACCGTAGATTCCGGGAAAAGCGGCTGCGTCGGCGACTGCGGAGACGGGTATCTGCCTTGGGGACCTGCGAGACAATGGGAGGAGGTCAATGAGGATTTACCTGACAGTTAGGAGATACCCCCACACATTTACTACCCAAAATCCCATGGAAAAGAGATCAACAATAAAGTTTTATAGCTGCTCTACCTAACCATGACTATGTGCCAGGGCAGGGCAGCTACGAGAGTAAGCACATATGAGGCATGTTGAAGTAAGCACATACAAAGCATGTCAAAGTAAGCACATACAAGCCCTGCCAAAGTCAAGCACATACAAGCCTTGCCAAAGTAAGCACCTTACACACAGAGGCTTGCTCGAGTAAGCACATATACAAGCCCTGTCAAAGTAAGCATAAACAAGCCCAGTCAAAGTAAGCACCATACAGAGGCTTGCCAAAGTAAGCACATATACACCACGGTTCATTCCCTCCTCTGGCTGATGGAACTTAAACCCAGGTGTTGTGGGATTTAAGGAGCAAAGCCCAGCTTTGCCACTTGCTGTTCCGCTCCCTCCCATATTTGCAGAGCAGGAATATTGGCTGGGTTCCACATTACATCCCAAAGCAGCAGCCCTGGGAGTACTGCTCAGACTCCAACCTGACTAGTTAGCCTCACACTCCTCCAAGGGCAGAAAAACCACAAACCAGTAAAAAATGGGTATTTTACACCAAACAGGACCCATTTCAGAGGTCAAATATTCCAGGTGGGAGCCAGAAAGCCAATTTTGTCTGAACACCATCTTCCAGTAGAGTATTGCTTCCTCTCTCATAGGCTCTCTTTAGCAAAGCAGTAAATACAGAATCCAGGGGCACAGCAGGTTCTTTGCTTAGCTCCTCATGATTTTTAAACTGTTTAAAGTGAAAAAAAAAGCATAAGAGAAAAACAATGATGAATATGAAACAAAAATCTCCTCAGCTACCCATGAGATGAGCTCTGAGCTGAACTCAGGTGAAGCTCCAGGAGCACAAGTGTGCAGTCCTGCTGGAACAGAGCTGTCCAGCAGTGCCCCCGGGGAATCTGTAGTGTTCACTGCTGGGCTTGGATAAAAACTCACCAAACCCAGCCCAGGGGGCCTGTGATCCCCAGCCCAGCCAGGAGCAACTCCAGGCACTCTGAACTGACACATATAATCTACAAAAGGAAAAAAAAAAAAAAGATGCAAAGTAGCCACCTACTCATTAGAACTGATTACCTCTTCTAGATACAGAAAGCCATCCACCCAAGTTTTCTTCTTTTGGCACACTCTGTCACAAATTATAACTGTGTTTGACAATGATCAAATGAGTGTTGATGCCTTTTTTTCTTTTTTTTTTTTTCCCCTGAAATCTCACCTAGGTGCTTTATCTTTATTAAAAAGGAAAGGGCTGTTTGTTCTAATTGTACTAGAAATAAATCAGGTGGTTGAAGAAATAAGTCAGGTGGTTGCACACCTTGTCTGGCTGTGGTCTCTCCCTTCAGCTCTAGGAATCACGCTTATCAAGGTGTCCTGTTTGCAATACAAGCAGAAAAAGATACCAAAATTCATCTTGGAACTCATATTTATAAAATGTGGCTAGATTATTTTTTTAAAGAATCAAAAGATAAAATAACCCAAGTATATTTTTTTTTCTGTAACTTTTTCTCCCTGCACACAATATAGCTGCACCTCAGAGCAGCTCCACATTGCTTTCTCTGTACAGAACTGATGACACTTAGATTGTCTTCTCTAGCAGCTCCTATGACAATTAAAGCTGAATTTGTTTCTTGGCCTACACAAAAAAACCCCAAAAAACAACCAAAAGAAACAACAACACACCAAACAAACAAAACAACAACAACAACAAAACAAACAAACACAAGCAACACAAATTTGGGCCTCTAAAAAGTTTGGAGGCCATTCCAAAATACCACTAAAGAAGACACAGGAGCAAGTTCATATTTTGCTTTTGACAATATAGAGAGAGGAAAGATAAAAGCAGCATGAGTTGGTGCTTAGGTCTAATGACAGGGTTTAAAATATTTGAACTGCCATTTCACCTTCAGATTAATCATATAATCTTTGACACATTAAAGCCAAACCATTCCTCAGTTTTACCCTCTGTATATCAAGGACAACAACATTCACTCCCATTCTTGAAGAGGTTTAAAAGTTTTGTGAAAAGAACACCAGATAAGTATAAATAATTATAATAATCAATTTTGGTTATCAGAGAGCTTAAGGGGCTCCCTTCACACATGACTGATGGGTGCTTTGGGAGACAAATTAAGTCTTTAGGCAAGATTGTGCCTTTTGTTACCTTTTCTGCCTTTAATTATTACTTTTCACCTTCAGATAGGCTAATGCTGATCAGGAAATCTTACCCACACTGTAAAGTGAAATAAATCCCTCACCTTTTTATTTGACAGCACTGAAGCTCTTTCATTGCACATGGAGCCACATTAATCACCTATTCCTGCCTTCCTTCTCCCCACCACACAAATGAAGAGGCTCATCCTGTTTTACTCATCATCAATGACAGTAAAGGTGTGATCCATTTGTTCTAATTTAGTCACCACCTGCCCAGGATCTGAGGCAGGCACCCTCAGCTCTGTTTATTATCAGTAGAGAGAAACAGGTACCCCCAGAGAGCAATTTGTCTTATCCCAAGATGGGGGTGTCTAGAACAGGTCACAAAAATCACACTCTGGAGATTTTTGAGGGCATTAAGGGAGCCTGAGGTGACTGGCTCAAACTTGGGTGCATAACTTCTGGACATCCCACTCAGAATGTCCACAAGAGCTGCTCAAGTGATGCAATAATTCTCACTGCAGGCTGACACGATCTGAATGGGACCAGCATCTCCCAGCACAGATAAAGTCTGGCCTGGACAGTCACAGTTAGCAACCCTGCATTTGATGCCTGACATGAACCAGGAGATAATGCTGGGATTGCAGCTTTGAGAGCCACCAGGTGAACTCCACCCAGCCATCATTAATCAAACACACTCTGCTTCCACATCCCAAACTTTGGGGCCTCCAGGCATGAGGCAGCAATGCTCAAATGTGCAGCTGAGCATCTCTTTTTTCTGGAGCAGCAAGTTCCTTATTGCTAGTGACAGTAAATTAGTTACTATGGATTCCCAAACACCTGGTGATCCCAGTCTAATCATTAACCTTCCTGCAAGGTGGGAAGGCTCCCT